>NW_027596713.1:0-175489 GCF_964194155.1 Cetorhinus maximus
GAATTTTTTGGTGTATTTCATTGTTGAGGTTGCTGTTGAAATTGTTGGAGTTTTTCAATGTTGAGGTTGTTGTTGAATCTTTTTGTATTTTCAAACTTGAGGTTGCAGTTGAATTTGTTGCTGTTTCTCAATGTTGATGTTGTTGAATTTTTGATGTTTTTCAAAGATGAGATTGTTGTTGAATTTTTAGAAGTTTTTCATTGCTGAGGTTGTTGTTGAAATTGTTGGTGATTGTCAATTTTGAGGTTGTTGAATTTATTGGTGTTATCAGTGGTTTTTTTAAATCTATTTTGTATTTTTCAAAGTTGAGGTTGAAGTTGAACTTGTTGGTGTTTTTCAATGTTGAGGTTGTTGAAGTTGCTGGTGTTCTTCAAAGTTGAGATTGTTGTTGAATTTTTTGGTGTTTTTCATTGTTGAGGTTTTTGTTGAATTATTTGGTGTTTTCGAATGTTGAGGTAGTTGTTGAATTTTTCGTTGTTTCTCATTGTTGAGATTTCTCTTGAATTTGTTGGTGTTTTTGAATTTTGAGATTGTTGATTAAATTTCTGGTGTTTTTCATTGTTCAGGTTTTTCCTTGAATTTGTTGGTGATTGTCAATTTTGAGGTTGTTGAATTTATTGGTGTTATCAGTGTTTTTTTTAAATCTTTTTTGTATTTTTCAAAGTTGAGGTTGCAGTTGAATTTGTTGGTGTTTTTCAATGTTGAGGTTGTTGAAGTTGTTGGTGTTTTTCAAAGTTGAGGTTGTTGTTGAATTTTTTGGTGTTTTTCATTGTTGAGGTTTTTGCTGAATTTTTTGGTGTTTTTGAATGTTGAGGTTGTTGATGAAATTCTCGGTGTTTTTCATTGTTGAGGTTTTTGTTGAATTTGTTGGTGATTTTCAATGTTGAGGTTGTTGTTGAATTTATTGGTGTATTCAATGGTTTTATTTGAATCTTTTTGTATTTTTCAAAGTTGAGGTTGCATTTGAATTGTTGCTGTTTCTTATTGTTGAGGTTGTTGAATTTTTTGGTGTTTTTCAAAGTTGAGGTTGTTGTTGAATTTTTTGATGTTTTTCATTGCTGAGGTTTTTGTTCAATTTATTTGGTGATGTTCAATCTTGAGGTTGTTGAATTTATTGGTGTTTTTCATTGTTGAGGTATTTGTTGAATTTGTTGGTGTTTTTGAATGTTGAGGTTGTTGATGAATTTTTTTGTGTTTTTCTTGGTTGAGGTTTTTGTTGAATTTGTTGGTGTTTTTCATTGTTGAGGTTGTTGTTCAATTTGTTGGTGATTTTCAATGTTGAGGTTTTTGAATTTGTTGTTGTTTTTCAAAGTTGAGATTGATGTTGAATTTGTTGGTGATTTTCAATATTGAGGTTGTTGTTGAATTTGTTGGTGTTATCAATTTTTATTTTGTTGAACCTTTTTGTATTTTTAAAAGTTGTGGTTGTTGTTGAATTTGTTGGTGTTTTTCCATGTTGAGGTTTTTGAATTTGTTGGTGTTTTTCAAAGTTGACGTTGTTGTTGAATTCTTTGGTGATTATCAATATTGAGGTTGTTGTTGAAGTTATTGGTGTAATCAATGTTTTTATTTGAATCTTTTTGCATGTTTCAAAGTTGAGGTTCCAGTTGAATTTCTTGCTGTTTCTCAATGTTAATGTTGTTGAATATTTTGGTGTGTTTCAAAGTTGAGGTTGTTGTTGAATTTTTTGGTGTTTTTAATTGTTGTGGTTTTTGTTGAATTTGTTGGTGTTTTTGAATGTTGAGGTTGTTGATGAATTTTTTGGTGTTTTTCATTGTTGAGGTTGTTGTTGACTTTGTTGGTTTTATTGAATGTTGAGCTTGTTCTTGAATTGTTTGGTGTTTTTCATTGTTGTGGTTGTTGTTTTTGATGTTTTTCATTGTTGAGTTTGTTAAATTTGTTGGTGATTTTCAATTTTGAGGTTGTTGTTGAATTTGTTGGTGTTATCAATTTTTATTCTGTTCAACCGTTTTGCATTTTTAAAAGTTGAGGTTGTTGTTGAATTTGTTGGTGTTTTTCAATGTTGTGGTTGTTGAATTTGTTGGTGTTATTCAAAGCTGCGTTTGTTGTTGAATTTGTTGGTGATTTTCAATATTGAGGTTGTAGTTGAATTTGTTGGTGTTTTTCCATGTTGAGGTTTTGAATTTGTTGGTGTTTTTCAAAGTTGAGGTTGATGTTGAATTTTTTGCTGATTTTCACTATTGAGGTTGTTGTTGAATTTATTGGTGTATTCAATGTTTTTTTTTGTTCTTTATGTATTTTTCAAAGTAGAGGTTGCAGTTGAATTTGTATCTGTTTCTCAATGTTGAGGTTGTTGAATTTTATGGTGTTGTTTAAAGTTGAGGTTGTTGTTGAATTTTTTGATGTTCTTCATTGCTGAGGTTGTTCTTGAATTTGTTGGTGATTTTCACTGTTGAGGTTGTTGAATTTATTGGTGTTATCAATGGTTTTTTTTGTTCTTTTTTGTATTTTTCCAAGTTGAGGTTGCAGTTGAATTTGTTGGTGTTTTTCAATGTTATGGTTGTGGAAGTTGTTTTTGTTTTTCAAAGTTGAGGTTGTTGTTGAATTGATTGGTGTTTTTCACGGTTGAGGTTTTTGTTAAATTTTTTGCTGTTTTTGAATGTTGAGGTTGTTGATGAATTTTTAGGTGTTTTTCATTGTTGAGGTTTTTGTTGAATTTGTTGGTGATTTACAATGTTGAGGTTGTTGTTGAATTTATTGGTGTATTCAATGTTTTTATTTGAATCTTTTTGTATTTTTCAAAGTTGAGGTTGCAGTTGAATTTGTTGCTGTTTCTCATTGTTGAGGTTGTTGAATTTTTTGATGTTGTTCAAAGTTGCGGTTGATGTTTAATTTTTTGATGTTTTTCATTGCTGAGTTTGTTGTTGAATTTGTTGGTGATTTTCAATGTTGAGGTTGTTGAAGTTGCTGGTGTTCTTCAAAGTTGAGATTGTTGTTGAATTTTTTGGTGTTTTTCATTGTTGAGGTTTTTGTTGAATTATTTGGTGTTTTCGAATGTTGAGGTAGTTGTTGAATTTTTCGTTGTTTCTCATTGTTGAGATTTCTCTTGAATTTGTTGGTGTTTTTGAATTTTGAGATTGTTGATTAAATTTCTGGTGTTTTTCATTGTTGAGGTTTTTCTTGAATTTGTTGGTGTTTATCACTGTTCAGGTTGTTGTTGACTTTGTTGGTGATTTTCAATGTTGAGGTTCTGGTTGAATTTGTTGGTGTTTTTCCATGTTGAGGTTTTTGAATTTGTTGGTGTTTTTCAAAGTTGAGGTTGATGTTGAATTTGTTGGTGATTTTCATTGTTGAGGTTGTTGTTGAATTTATTGGTGTATTCAATGGTTTTATTTGAATCTTTTTGTATTTTTCAAAGTTGAGGTTGCATTTGAATTGTTGCTGTTTCTTATTGTTGAGGTTGTTGAATTTTTTGGTGTTTTTCAAAGTTGAGGTTGTTGTTGAATTTTTTGATGTTTTTCATTGCTGAGGTTTTTGTTCAATTTATTTGGTGATGTTCAATCTTGAGGTTGTTGAATTTATTGGTGTTTTTCATTGTTGAGGTATTTGTTGAATTTGTTGGTGTTTTTGAATGTTGAGGTTGTTGATGAATTTTTTTGTGTTTTTCTTGGTTGAGGTTTTTGTTGAATTTGTTGGTGTTTTTCATTGTTGAGGTTGTATGTTGAAATTGTTGGAGTTTTTCAATGTGGAAGTTGTTGAATTTGTTGTTATTTTTAAAAGTTGACGTTGTTGTTGAAATTTTTGGTGTTTTTAATTGTTGAGGTTGTTGTTGAATTTATTGATGTTTTTCATTGCTGTTGTTGTTGTTAAAATTGTTGGTGTTTTTGAATGTTGAGGTTGTTGTTGAATTTTTTGGTGTTTTTCATTGTTGAGGCTGTTGTTGAATTTGTTGGTGCTTTTGGTGATTGTTGTTGAATTTTTGATGTTTTTCATTGTTGAGGTTGTTGTTAAATTTGTTGGTGATTTTCAATATTGAGGTTGTTGTTGAATTTGTTGGTGTTACCAATTTTTATTTTGTTGAACCTTTTTGTATTTTTCAAAGTTGAGGTTGTTGTTGAATTTGTTGATGATTTTCAATGTTGAGGTTGTTGTTGAAGTTTTTGGTGTTTTTCATTGTTGAGGTTGTTGTTGAAATTGTTGGAGTTTTTCAATGTTGAGGTTGTTGTTGAATCTTTTTGTATTTTTCAAACTTGAGGTTGCAGTTTAATTTGTTGCTGTTTCTCAATGTTGATGTTGTTGAATTTTTTGATGTTCTTCAAAGTTGAGTTTGATGTTTAATTTTTTCATGTTTTTCATTGCTGAGTTTGTTGTTGAATTTGTTGGTGATTTTCAATGTTGAGGTTGTTGAAGTTGCTAGTGTTCTTCAAAGTTGAGATTGTTGTTGAATTTTTTGGTGTTTTTCATTGTTGAGGTTTTTGTTGAATTATTTGGTGTTTTCGAATATTGAGCTTGTTGATGAATTTTTCGTTGTTTTTCATTGTTGATGTTTTTGTTGAATTTGTTGGTGATTTTCAATGTTGAGGTAGTTGTTGAATTTTTCGTTGTTTCTCATTGTTGAGGTTTCTCTTGAATTTGTTGGTGTTTTTGAATTTTGATATTGTTGATTAAATTTCTGGTGTTTTTCATTGTTGAGGCTTTTCTTGAATTTGTTGGTGTTTTTCACTGTTCAGGTTGTTGTTGACTTTGTTGGTGATTTTCAATATTGAGGTTCTGTTTGAATTTGTTGGTGTTTTTCCGTGTTGAGGTTTTTGAATTTTTTGATGTTTTTTATTGTTGAGGTTTTTGTTGAATTTTTTGGTGTTTTTGAATGTTGAGGATGTTGATGAATTTTTTGGTGCGTTTCATTGTTGAGGTTTTTGTTGAATTTGTTGCTGATTTTCAATGTTGAGGTTGTTGTTGAATTTTTTGCTGTTTTTCATTGTTGAGGTGTTTGTTGAATTTGTTGGTGTTTTTCATTGTTGAGGTTGTTGTTGACTTTGTTGGTGCTTTTGGTGATTGTTGTTGAATTTTTCATGTTTTTCATTCATGAGGTTGTTGTTAAATTTGTTGGTGATTTTCAATATTGAGGTTGTTGTTGAATTTGTTGGTGTTACCAATTTTTATTTTGTTGAACCTTTTTGTATTTTTCAAAGTTGAGGTTGTTGTTGAATTTGTTGATGATTTTCAATGTTGAGATTGTTGTTGAATTTTTTGGTGTATTTCATTGTTGAGGTTGCTGTTGAAATTGTTGGAGTTTTTCAATGTTGAGGTTGTTGTTGAATCTTTTTGTATTTTTCAAACTTGAGGTTGCAGTTGAATTTGTTGCTGTTTCTCAATGTTGATGTTGTTGAATTTTTGATGTTTTTCAAAGATGAGATTGTTGTTGAATTTTTAGAAGTTTTTCATTGCTGAGGTTGTTGTTGAAATTGTTGGTGATTGTCAATTTTGAGGTTGTTGAATTTATTGGTGTTATCAGTGGTTTTTTTAAATCTATTTTGTATTTTTCAAAGTTGAGGTTGAAGTTGAACTTGTTGGTGTTTTTCAATGTTGAGGTTGTTGAAGTTGCTGGTGTTCTTCAAAGTTGAGATTGTTGTTGAATTTTTTGGTGTTTTTCATTGTTGAGGTTTTTGTTGAATTATTTGGTGTTTTCGAATGTTGAGGTAGTTGTTGAATTTTTCGTTGTTTCTCATTGTTGAGATTTCTCTTGAATTTGTTGGTGTTTTTGAATTTTGAGATTGTTGATTAAATTTCTGGTGTTTTTCATTGTTCAGGTTTTTCCTTGAATTTGTTGGTGATTGTCAATTTTGAGGTTGTTGAATTTATTGGTGTTATCAGTGTTTTTTTTAAATCTTTTTTGTATTTTTCAAAGTTGAGGTTGCAGTTGAATTTGTTGGTGTTTTTCAATGTTGAGGTTGTTGAAGTTGTTGGTGTTTTTCAAAGTTGAGGTTGTTGTTGAATTTTTTGGTGTTTTTCATTGTTGAGGTTTTTGCTGAATTTTTTGGTGTTTTTGAATGTTGAGGTTGTTGATGAAATTCTCGGTGTTTTTCATTGTTGAGGTTTTTGTTGAATTTGTTGGTGATTTTCAATGTTGAGGTTGTTGTTGAATTTATTGGTGTATTCAATGGTTTTATTTGAATCTTTTTGTATTTTTCAAAGTTGAGGTTGCATTTGAATTGTTGCTGTTTCTTATTGTTGAGGTTGTTGAATTTTTTGGTGTTTTTCAAAGTTGAGGTTGTTGTTGAATTTTTTGATGTTTTTCATTGCTGAGGTTTTTGTTCAATTTATTTGGTGATGTTCAATCTTGAGGTTGTTGAATTTATTGGTGTTTTTCATTGTTGAGGTATTTGTTGAATTTGTTGGTGTTTTTGAATGTTGAGGTTGTTGATGAATTTTTTTGTGTTTTTCTTGGTTGAGGTTTTTGTTGAATTTGTTGGTGTTTTTCATTGTTGAGGTTGTTGTTCAATTTGTTGGTGATTTTCAATGTTGAGGTTTTTGAATTTGTTGTTGTTTTTCAAAGTTGAGATTGATGTTGAATTTGTTGGTGATTTTCAATATTGAGGTTGTTGTTGAATTTGTTGGTGTTATCAATTTTTATTTTGTTGAACCTTTTTGTATTTTTAAAAGTTGTGGTTGTTGTTGAATTTGTTGGTGTTTTTCCATGTTGAGGTTTTTGAATTTGTTGGTGTTTTTCAAAGTTGACGTTGTTGTTGAATTCTTTGGTGATTATCAATATTGAGGTTGTTGTTGAATTTATTGGTGTAATCAATGTTTTTATTTGAATCTTTTTGCATGTTTCAAAGTTGAGGTTCCAGTTGAATTTCTTGCTGTTTCTCAATGTTAATGTTGTTGAATATTTTGGTGTGTTTCAAAGTTGAGGTTGTTGTTGAATTTTTTGGTGTTTTTAATTGTTGTGGTTTTTGTTGAATTTGTTGGTGTTTTTGAATGTTGAGGTTGTTGATGAATTTTTTGGTGTTTTTCATTGTTGAGGTTGTTGTTGACTTTGTTGGTTTTATTGAATGTTGAGCTTGTTCTTGAATTGTTTGGTGTTTTTCATTGTTGTGGTTGTTGTTTTTGATGTTTTTCATTGTTGAGTTTGTTAAATTTGTTGGTGATTTTCAATTTTGAGGTTGTTGTTGAATTTGTTGGTGTTATCAATTTTTATTCTGTTCAACCGTTTTGCATTTTTAAAAGTTGAGGTTGTTGTTGAATTTGTTGGTGTTTTTCAATGTTGTGGTTGTTGAATTTGTTGGTGTTATTCAAAGCTGCGTTTGTTGTTGAATTTGTTGGTGATTTTCAATATTGAGGTTGTAGTTGAATTTGTTGGTGTTTTTCCATGTTGAGGTTTTGAATTTGTTGGTGTTTTTCAAAGTTGAGGTTGATGTTGAATTTTTTGCTGATTTTCACTATTGAGGTTGTTGTTGAATTTATTGGTGTATTCAATGTTTTTTTTTGTTCTTTATGTATTTTTCAAAGTAGAGGTTGCAGTTGAATTTGTATCTGTTTCTCAATGTTGAGGTTGTTGAATTTTATGGTGTTGTTTAAAGTTGAGGTTGTTGTTGAATTTTTTGATGTTCTTCATTGCTGAGGTTGTTCTTGAATTTGTTGGTGATTTTCACTGTTGAGGTTGTTGAATTTATTGGTGTTATCAATGGTTTTTTTTGTTCTTTTTTGTATTTTTCCAAGTTGAGGTTGCAGTTGAATTTGTTGGTGTTTTTCAATGTTATGGTTGTGGAAGTTGTTTTTGTTTTTCAAAGTTGAGGTTGTTGTTGAATTGATTGGTGTTTTTCACGGTTGAGGTTTTTGTTAAATTTTTTGCTGTTTTTGAATGTTGAGGTTGTTGATGAATTTTTAGGTGTTTTTCATTGTTGAGGTTTTTGTTGAATTTGTTGGTGATTTACAATGTTGAGGTTGTTGTTGAATTTATTGGTGTATTCAATGTTTTTATTTGAATCTTTTTGTATTTTTCAAAGTTGAGGTTGCAGTTGAATTTGTTGCTGTTTCTCATTGTTGAGGTTGTTGAATTTTTTGATGTTGTTCAAAGTTGCGGTTGATGTTTAATTTTTTGATGTTTTTCATTGCTGAGTTTGTTGTTGAATTTGTTGGTGATTTTCAATGTTGAGGTTGTTGAAGTTGCTGGTGTTCTTCAAAGTTGAGATTGTTGTTGAATTTTTTGGTGTTTTTCATTGTTGAGGTTTTTGTTGAATTATTTGGTGTTTTCGAATGTTGAGGTAGTTGTTGAATTTTTCGTTGTTTCTCATTGTTGAGATTTCTCTTGAATTTGTTGGTGTTTTTGAATTTTGAGATTGTTGATTAAATTTCTGGTGTTTTTCATTGTTGAGGTTTTTCTTGAATTTGTTGGTGTTTATCACTGTTCAGGTTGTTGTTGACTTTGTTGGTGATTTTCAATGTTGAGGTTCTGGTTGAATTTGTTGGTGTTTTTCCATGTTGAGGTTTTTGAATTTGTTGGTGTTTTTCAAAGTTGAGGTTGATGTTGAATTTGTTGGTGATTTTCATTGTTGAGGTTGTTGTTGAATTTATTGGTGTATTCAATGGTTTTATTTGAATCTTTTTGTATTTTTCAAAGTTGAGGTTGCATTTGAATTGTTGCTGTTTCTTATTGTTGAGGTTGTTGAATTTTTTGGTGTTTTTCAAAGTTGAGGTTGTTGTTGAATTTTTTGATGTTTTTCATTGCTGAGGTTTTTGTTCAATTTATTTGGTGATGTTCAATCTTGAGGTTGTTGAATTTATTGGTGTTTTTCATTGTTGAGGTATTTGTTGAATTTGTTGGTGTTTTTGAATGTTGAGGTTGTTGATGAATTTTTTTGTGTTTTTCTTGGTTGAGGTTTTTGTTGAATTTGTTGGTGTTTTTCATTGTTGAGGTTGTATGTTGAAATTGTTGGAGTTTTTCAATGTGGAAGTTGTTGAATTTGTTGTTATTTTTAAAAGTTGACGTTGTTGTTGAAATTTTTGGTGTTTTTAATTGTTGAGGTTGTTGTTGAATTTATTGATGTTTTTCATTGCTGTTGTTGTTGTTAAAATTGTTGGTGTTTTTGAATGTTGAGGTTGTTGTTGAATTTTTTGGTGTTTTTCATTGTTGAGGCTGTTGTTGAATTTGTTGGTGCTTTTGGTGATTGTTGTTGAATTTTTGATGTTTTTCATTGTTGAGGTTGTTGTTAAATTTGTTGGTGATTTTCAATATTGAGGTTGTTGTTGAATTTGTTGGTGTTACCAATTTTTATTTTGTTGAACCTTTTTGTATTTTTCAAAGTTGAGGTTGTTGTTGAATTTGTTGATGATTTTCAATGTTGAGGTTGTTGTTGAAGTTTTTGGTGTTTTTCATTGTTGAGGTTGTTGTTGAAATTGTTGGAGTTTTTCAATGTTGAGGTTGTTGTTGAATCTTTTTGTATTTTTCAAACTTGAGGTTGCAGTTTAATTTGTTGCTGTTTCTCAATGTTGATGTTGTTGAATTTTTTGATGTTCTTCAAAGTTGAGTTTGATGTTTAATTTTTTCATGTTTTTCATTGCTGAGTTTGTTGTTGAATTTGTTGGTGATTTTCAATGTTGAGGTTGTTGAAGTTGCTAGTGTTCTTCAAAGTTGAGATTGTTGTTGAATTTTTTGGTGTTTTTCATTGTTGAGGTTTTTGTTGAATTATTTGGTGTTTTCGAATATTGAGCTTGTTGATGAATTTTTCGTTGTTTTTCATTGTTGATGTTTTTGTTGAATTTGTTGGTGATTTTCAATGTTGAGGTAGTTGTTGAATTTTTCGTTGTTTCTCATTGTTGAGGTTTCTCTTGAATTTGTTGGTGTTTTTGAATTTTGATATTGTTGATTAAATTTCTGGTGTTTTTCATTGTTGAGGCTTTTCTTGAATTTGTTGGTGTTTTTCACTGTTCAGGTTGTTGTTGACTTTGTTGGTGATTTTCAATATTGAGGTTCTGTTTGAATTTGTTGGTGTTTTTCCGTGTTGAGGTTTTTGAATTTTTTGATGTTTTTTATTGTTGAGGTTTTTGTTGAATTTTTTGGTGTTTTTGAATGTTGAGGATGTTGATGAATTTTTTGGTGCGTTTCATTGTTGAGGTTTTTGTTGAATTTGTTGCTGATTTTCAATGTTGAGGTTGTTGTTGAATTTTTTGCTGTTTTTCATTGTTGAGGTGTTTGTTGAATTTGTTGGTGTTTTTCATTGTTGAGGTTGTTGTTGAATTTGTTGGTGGTTTTCAATGTTGAGGCTGTGGTTGAATTTGTTGGTGTTTTTCCATGTTGAGGTTCTTGAATTTGTTGGTGTTTTTTAAAGTTGAGGTTGATGTTGAATTTGTAGGTGATTTTCAATGTTGAGGTTGTTGTTGAATTTATTGGTGTATTCAATGTTTTTATTTGAATCTTTTCGTATTTTTCAAAGTTGAGGTTGCAGTTGAATTTGTTGGTGTTTTTCAATGTTGAGGTTGTTGAAGTTGTTTTTGTTTTTCAAAGTTGAGGGTTTTGTTGAATTTATTGGTGTTTTTCACTGTTGAGGTTTTTGTTGAATTTTTTGGTGTTTTTGAATGTTGAGGTTGTTGATGAATTTTTAGGTGTTTTTCATTGTTGAGGTTTTTGTTGAATTTGTTGGTGATTTACAATGTTGAGGTTGTTGTTGAATTTATTGGTGTATTCAATGTATTTATTTGAATCTTTTTGTAGTTTTCAAAGTTGAGGTTGCAGTTGAATTTGTTGCTGTTTCTCATTGTTGAGGTTGTTGAATTTTTTGATGTTATTCAAAGTTGAGGTTGATGTTTAACTTTTTGATGTTTTTCATTGCTGAGGTTGTTGTTGAATTTGTTGGTGATTTTCAATGTTGAGGTTGTTGAAGTTGCTGGTGTTCTTCAAAGTTGAGATTGTTGTTAAATTTTTTGGTGTTTTTCATTGTTGAGGTTTTTGTTGAATTATTTGGTGTTTTCGAATGTTGAGGTCGTTGTTGAATTTTTCGTTGTTTCTCATTGTTGAGATTTCTCTTGAATTTGTTGGTGTTTTTGAATTTTGAGATTGTTGATTAAATTTCTGGTGTTTTTCATTGTTGAGGTTTTTCTTGAATTTGTTGGTGTTTATCACTGTTCAGGTTGTTGTTGACTTTGTTGGTGATTTTCAATGTTGAGGTTCTGGTTGAATTTGTTGGTGTTTTTCCATGTTGAGGTTTTTGAATTTGTTGGTGTTTTTCAAAGTTGAGGTTGATGTTGAATTTGTTGGTGATTTTCATTGTTGAGGTTGTTGTTGAATTTATTGGTGTAATCAATGTTTTTATTTGAATCTTTTTGTATTTTTCAAAGTTGAGGTTACAGTTGAATTTGTTGCTGTTTCTCAATGTTGATGTTGTTGAATTTTTTGGTGTTTTTCAATGTTGAGCTTGTTGTTGAATTTCTTGGTGATTTTCAATGTTGAGGTTGAGGTTGAATTTGTTGGTGTTTTTCCATGTTGAGGTTTTTGAATTTGTTGGTGTTTTTCAAAGTTGAGGTTGTTGTTTAATTTGTTGGTGATTTTGAAAGTTGATCTTGTTGTTGAATTTTTTTGTGTTTTTCATTGTTGAGGTTGTATGTTGAAATTGTTGGAGTTTTTCAATGTGGAAGTTGTTGAATTTGTTGGTATTTTTAAAAGTTGACGTTTTTGTTGAAATTTTTGGTGTTTTTAATTGTTGAGGTTTTTGTTGAATTTGTTGGTGTTTTTGAATGTTGAGGTTGTTGCTGAATTTTTTGGTGTTTTTCATTGTTGAGGTTGTTGTTGACTTTGTTGGTGCTTTTGTTGATTGTTGTTGAATTTTTGATGTTTTTCATTGTTGAGGTTGTTGTTAAATTTGTTGGTGATTTTCAATATTGAGGTTGTTGTTGAATTTGTTGGTGTTACCAATTTTTATTTTGTTGAACCTTTTTGTATTTTTCAAAGTTGAGGTTGTTGATGAATTTGTTGATGATTTTCAATGTTGAGGTTGTTGTTGAATTTTTTGGTGTATTTCATTGTTGAGGTTGCTGTTGAAATTGTTGGAGTTTTTCAATGTTGAGGTTGTTGTTGAATCTTTTTGTATTTTTCAAACTTGAGGTTGCAGTTGAATTTGTTGCTGTTTCTCAATGTTGATGTTGTTGAATTTTTGGTGTTTTTCAAAGATGAGATTGTTGTTGAATTTTTAGAAGTTTTTCATTGCTGAGGTTGTTGTTGAAATTGTTGGTGATTGTCAATTTTGAGGTTGTTGAATTTATTGGTGTTATCAGTGGTTTTTTTAAATCTTTTTTGTATTTTTCAAAGTTGAGGTTGAAGTTGAATTTGTTGGTGTTTTTCAATGTTGAGGTTGTTGAAGTTGCTGGTGTTCTTCAAAGTTGAGATTGTTGTTGAATTTTTTGGTGTTATTCATTGTTGAGGTTTTTGTTGAATTATTTGGTGTTTTCGAATGTTGAGGTAGTTGTTGAATTTTTCGTTGTTTCTCATTGTTGAGATTTTTCTTGAATTTGTTGGTGATTGTCAATTTTGAGGTTGTTGAATGTATTGGTGTTATCAGTGTTTTTTTTAAATCTTTTTTGTATTTTTCAAAGTTGAGGTTGCAGTTGAATTTGTTGGTGTTTTTCAATGTTGAGGTTGTTGAAGTTGTTGGTCTTTTTCAAAGTTGAGGTTGTTGTTGAATTTTTTGGTGTTTTTCATTGTTGAGGTTTTTGCTGAATTTTTTGGTGTTTTTGAATGTTGAGGTTGTTGATGAAATTCTCGGTGTTTTTCATTGTTGAGGTTTTTGTTGAATTTGTTGGTGATTTTCAATGTTGAGGTTGTTGTTGAATTTATTGGTGTATTCAATGGTTTTATTTGAATCTTTTTGTATTTTTCAAAGTTGAGGTTGCATTTCAATTGTTGCTGTTTCTTATTGTTGAGGTTGTTGAATTTTTTGGTGTTTTTCAAAGTTGAGGTTGTTGTTGAATTTTTTGATGTTTTTCATTGCTGAGGTTTTTGTTCAATTTATTTGGTGATGTTCAATCTTGAGGTTGTTGAATTTATTGGTGTTTTTCATTGTTGAGGTTTTTGTTGAATTTGTTGGTATTTTTGAATGTTGAGGTTGTTGATGAATTTTTTTGTGTTTTTCTTGGTTGAGGTTTTTGTTGAATTTGTTGGTGTTTTTCATTGTTGAGGTTGTTGTTGAATTTGTTGGTGATTTTCAATGTTGAGGTTTTTGAATTTGTTGTTGTTTTTCAAAGTTGAGATTGATGTTGAATTTGTTGGTGATTTTCACTATTGAGGTTGTTGTTGAATTTGTTGGTGTTATCAATTTTTATTTTGTTGAACCTTTTTGTATTTTTAAAAGTTGTGGTTGTTGTTGAATTTGTTGGTGTTTTTCCATGTTGAGGTTTTTGAATTTGTTGGTGTTTTTCAAATTTGACGTTGTTGTTGAATTTTTTGGTGATCATCAATATTGAGGTTGTTGTTGAATTTATTGGTGTATTCAATGTTATTTTTGAATCATTTTGGTTTTTTCAATGTTGAGGTTGCAGTTGAATTTGTTGCTGTTTCTCAATGTAGAGGTTGTTGTATTTTTTTGTGTTTTTAAAAGTTGAGGTTGTAGTTGAATTTTTAGATGTTTTTCATTGTTGAGGCTGTTGTTGAATTTGTTGGTGATTTTCAATGTTGAGGTTGTTGTTGAATTTATTGGTGTATTCAATGTATTTATTTTAACCTTTTTGTATTTTTCAAAGTTGAGGTTGCAGTTGAATTTGTTGCTGTTTCTCAATGTTGAGGTTGTTGAATTTTTTGGTGTTTTTCAAGGTTGAGGTTGTTGCTGAATTTTTTGGTGTTTTTCATAGTTGAGGTTTTTGTTGAATTTTTTGGTGATTTTCAATGTTGAGGTTGTTGAATTTATTGGTGTTTTTAATTGTTGAGGTTTTTGTTGAATTTGTTGGTGATTTTCAATGTTGAGGTTGTTGTTGAATTTTTTGGTGTTTTTCATTGTTGAGGATTCTGTTGAATTTGTTGGTGTTTTTGAATGTTTAGGTTGTTGATGAATTTTTTGATCTTTTTCTTTCTTGAGGTTTTTGTTGAATTTGATGGTGTTTTTCATTGTTGAGGTTGTTGTTCAATTTGTTGGTGATTTTCATTGCTGAGGTTGTTGTTGAATTTGTTGGTGATTTTCCATGTTGAAGTTGTTGAATTTATTGGTATTATCAGTGGTATTTTTATCTTTTTTGTATTTTTCAAAGTTGAGGTTGCAGTTGAATTGGTTGGTGTTTTTCAATGTTGCCGTTGTTGAAGGTGTTGGTGTTTTTCAAAGTTGAGGTTGTTGTTGAATTTTTTGGTGTTTTTCATTGTTGAGGTTTTTTTTGAATTTGTTGGTGATTTTCAATGTTGAGATTGTTGAATTTAATGTTGTTTTTCATTGTTGAGGTTTTTGTTGAATTTGTTGGTGTTTTTTTGTAAGTCGAGGTTGTTGATGAATTTTTTGGTGTTTTTCTTGTTTGAGGTTTTTGTTGAATTTTTTGGTGATTTTCTTTGTTGAGGTTTTTGTTCAATTTGTTGGTGTTTTTCATTGCTGAGGTTGTTGTGGAATTTGTTGGTGTTTTTCCATGTTGAGGTTTTTGAATTTGTTGCTGTCTCTCAAAGTTGAGGTTGTTGTTGAATTTGTTGGTGATTTTCAATGTTGAGTTTGTTGTTGAATTTTTTGGTGTTTTTCATTGTTGAGGTTGTTGTTGAAATTGTTGGAGATTTTCAATGTTGAGGTTGATGTTGAATTTTTTTGTGATTTTCAATGTTGAGTTTGTTGTTAAATTTGTTGGCGTTTTTCAATGTTGAGGTTGTTGAATTTGTTGGTATTTTTCAAAGTTGACGTTGATGTTGAATTTTTTGGTGTTTTTAATTGTTGAGGTTTTTGTTGAATTTGTTGGTGTTTTTGAATGTTGAGTTTGTTGATGAATTTTTGTGGTGTTTTTCATTGTTGAGGTTGTTGTTGAATTTGTTGGTGTTTTTGCATGTTGAGGTTGTTGATGAATTTTTTGATGTATTCTTTGTTGAGTTTTTTGTTGAATTTGTTGGTGTTTTTCATTGTTGAGGTTGTTGTTGAATTTGTTGGTGATTTTCAATGTTGAGTTTGTTGTTGAATTTTTGGTGTTTTTCATTGTTGAGGTTGTTGTTGAAATTTTTGGAGTTTTTCAATGTTGAGGTTGTTGTTGAATCTTTTTGTATTTTTCAAAGTTGAGGTTGCAGTTGAATTTGTTGCTGTTTCTCAATGTTGAGGTTGTTGAATTTTTTGGTGTTTTTCAAAGTTGAGGTTGTTGTTGAATTTTTAGATGTTTTTCATTGCTGAGGTTGCTGTTGAATTTGTTGGTGATTTTTAATTTTGAGGTTGTTGAAGTTGTTGGTGTTTTTCAAAGCTGAGGTTGTTGTTGAATTTTTTGGTGTTGTTCATTTTTGAGGTTTTTGTTGAATTTGTTGGTGATTTTCAATGTTGAAGTTGTTGTTGAATTTTTTGGTGTTTTTCATTGTTGAGGATTCTGTTGAATTTGTTGGTGATTTTCAATGTTGAAGTTGTTGTTGAATTTTTTGGTGTTTTTCATTGTTGAGGATTCTGTTGAATTTGTTGGTGATTTTCAATGTTGAGGTTGTTGTTGAATTTTTTGGTGTTTTTCATTGTTGAGGTTTTAGTTGAATTTGTTGGTGATTTTCAATGTTCAGTTTGTTGTTGAATTATTTGGTGTTTTTCATTGTTGAGGTTGTTGTTGAAATTTTTGGGATTTTTCATTGTTGAGGTTTTTGTTGATTTTTTTGATGTTTTTGAATGTTGAGGTTGTTGATGAACTTTTTGATGTTCTTCATTGTTGAGGTTTTTGTTGAATTTGTTGGTGATTTTCAACGTTGAGGTTTTGTTGATTTTATTGGTGTATTCAATGTTTTTATTTGAATGTTTTGGTATTTTTCAAAGTTGAGGTTGCAATTGAATTTGTTGCTGATTCTCATTGTTGAGGTTGTTGAATTTTTTGGTGTTTTTCAAAGTTGAGGATGCTGTTGAATTTTTTGGCGTTTTTCAATGTTGAGGTTTCTGTTCAATTTTTGGGTGATTTTCAATGTTGAGGTTGTTGAATTTATTGGTGATTTTCATTGATGAGGTTTATGTTGAATTTGTTGGTGATTTTTAATGTTCAGTTTGTTGTTGAATTTTTTGGTGTTTTTCAAAGTTAAGGATGTTGTTGAATTTCTTGGCGTTTTTCAATGTTGAGGTTTTTGTTCAATTTTTTGGTGATTTTCAATGTTGAGGTTTTTGTTCAATTTTTTGGTGATTTTCAATGTTGTGGTTGTTGAATTTATTGGTGTTTTTCATTGCTGAGGGTTTTGTTCAATTATTTTAGTGATTTTCAATGTTAAGGTTGTTGTTGAATCTTTTTGTATTTTTCAAAGTTGAGGTTGCAGTTGAATTTGTTGCTGTTTCTCAGTGTCGAGATTGTTGAATTTTTTGCTGTTTTTCAAAGTTGAGGATGCTGTTGAATTTTTTGGCGTTTTTCAATGTTGAGGTTTCTGTTCAATTTTTGGGTGATTTTCAATGTTGAGGTTGTTGAATTTATTGGTGATTTTCATTGATGAGGTTTATGTTGAATTTGTTGGTGATTTTTAATGTTCAGTTTGTTGTTGAATTTTTTGGTGTTTTTCAAAGTTAAGGATGTTGTTGAATTTCTTGGCGTTTTTCAATGTTGAGGTTTTTGTTCAATTTTTTGGTGATTTTCAATGCTGAGGTTTTTGTTCAATTTTTTGGTGATTTTCAATGTTGAGGTTGTTGAATTTATTGGTGTTTTTCATTGCTGAGGGTTTTGTTCAATTTTTTTAGTGATTTTCAATGTTAAGGTTGTTGTTGAATCTTTTTGTATTTTTCAAAGTTGAGGTTGCAGTTGAATTTGTTGCTGTTTCTCAGTGTCGAGATTGTTGAATTTTTTGCTGTTTTTCAAAGTTGAGGTAGTTGTTGAATTTGTTGTTGATTTTCAATATTGAGGTTGTTGTTGAATTTATTGGTGTATTCAATGTATTTTTTTTAATCTTTTTGTATTTTTCAAAGTTGAGGTTGCAGTTCAATTTGTTGCTGTTTCTCAGTGTTGAGGTTGTTGAATTTTTTGGTGTTTTTCAAAGTTGAGGTTGTTGTTGAATTTGTTGTTGATTTTCAATATTGAGGTTGTTGTTGAATTTATTGGTGTATTCAATGTTTTTTTTTAAATCTTTTTGTATTTTTCAAAGTTGAGGTTGCAGTTGAATTTGTTGCTGTTTCTCAATGTTGAGATTGTTGAATTTTTTTGTGTTTTTCAAAGCTGAGGTTGTTGTTGAATTTTTTGATAGTTTTCATTGCTGAGGTTGTTGCTGAATTTGTTGGTGATTTTCAATATTGAGGTTGTTGTTGAATTTATTGGTGTTATCAATGGTTTTTTTTGATCATTTTTGTATTTTTCAAAGTTGAGGGTGCAGTTGAATATCTTGGTGTTTTTCAATGTTGAGGTTGTTGAAGTTGTTGGTGTTTTTCAAAGTTGAGGTTGTTGTTGAATTTTTTGGTGTTTTTCAATGCTGAGGTTTTTGTTCAATTTTTTTGTGATTTTCAATGTTAAGGTTGTTGTTGAATCTTTTTGTATTTTTCAAAGTTGAGGTTGCAGTTGAATTTGTTGCTGTTTCTCAATGTTGAGGTTGTTGAATTTTTGCTGTTTTTCAAAGTTGAGGTTGTTGTTGAATCTGTTGGCGTTTTTCAAAGTTGTGGTTGTTGTTGAATTTTTTGGTGTTTTTCATTGTTGAGTTTTTTGTTGAATTTGTTGGTGTTTTTGAATGTTGAGGTTGTTGATGAATTTTTTGGTGTTTTTCATTGTTGAGGTTTTTGTTGAATTTGTTGGTGATTTTCAATGATGAGGTTGTTGTTGAATTTTTTGGTGTTTTTCATTGTTGAGATTTTTGTTGGATTTGTTTGTGTTTTTGAATGTTGAGATTGTTGATGAATATTTTGTTGTTTTTCACTGTTGAGGTTTTTGTTGAATTTGTTGGTGATTTTGAATGTTGTTTTTCTTGTTGAATTTTTTGGTGTTTTTCATTGTTGAGGTTGTTGTTGAACTTGTTGGAGTTTTTCAATGTCGAGGTTTTTGTTGAATTTGTTGATGTTTTTCATTGTTGTGGTTGTTGTTGTTGAATTTTTGTTGTTATTCATTGATGAGGTTGTTGTTAAATTTGTTGGTGATTTTGAGTATTGAGTTTGTTGTTGAATTTGTTGGTGTTTTTCATTGTTGTGGTTGTTGTTGAATTTTTGATGTATTTCATTATTGAGTCTGTTGTTAAATTTGTTGGTGATTTTCAATTTTGAGGTTGTTGTTGAATTTGTTGGTGTTGTCAATTTTTATTTTGTTGAACCTTTTTGTATTTTTAAAAGTTGAGGTTGTTGTTGAATTTGTTGGTCTTTTTCAATGTTTAGGTTGTTGAATTTGTTGGTGTATTTCAAAGATGAGTTTGTTGTTGAATTTGTTGGTGTATTTGAATGTTGAGGTTGTTAAATCTGTTGATGTTTCTCAAATTGAGGTTGTTGTTGAATTTTTTGGTGTTTTTCATTGTTGAGGTTTTTTTTGAATTTGTTGGTGTTTTTCATAGATGAGGTTGTTGTTGAATTTGTTGGTGAGTTTTAATATTGAGGTTGTAGTTGAATTTGTTGGTGTTTTTCAATGTTGAGGTTCTTGAAGTTGTTGGTGTTTTTCAAAGTTGAGGTTGTTGTTGAATTTTTTGGTGTTTTTCATCATTGAGGTTTTTGTTGAATTTTTTGGTGTTTTTGAATGTTGAGGTTGTTGATGAATTTTTTGGTGTTTTTCATTGTTGAGGTTTTTGTTGAATTTGTTGTTGATTTTCAATGTTGAGGTTGTTGTTGAATTTATTGGTGTATTCAATGTTTTTATTTGTATCTTTTTGTATTTTTCAAACCTCACGTTGCAGTTGAATTTCTTGCTGTTTCTCAATGTTGAGGTTGTTGAATTTTTTGGTGTTATTCAGAGTTGAGGTTGTTGTTGAATTTTTTGATGTTTTTCATTGCTGAGGTTGTTGTTGAATTAGTTGATGATTTTCAATGTTGAGGTTGTTGACGTTGTTGGTATTTTTCAAAGTTGAGGTTTTTGTTGAATTATTTGGTGTTTTTGAATGTTGAGGTTGTTGATGAATTTTTTGGTGTTTTTCATTCTTGAGGTTTTTGTTGAATTTGTTGGTGATTTTCATTGTTGAGGTTGTTGTTGAATTTTTTGGTGTTTCTCATTGTTGAGGTTTCTGTTGAATTTGGTGGTGTTTTTGAATGTTGAGGTTGTTGTTGAATTTTTTGGTGTTTTTCATTGTTGAGGTTTTTGTTGAATTTGTTGGTGATTTTCAATATTGAGGTTGTGTTTGAATTTGTTGGTGTTTTTCCATGTTGAGGTTTTTGAATTTGTTGGTGTTTTTCAAAGTTGAGGTTGTTGTTGAATTTGTTGGTGATTTTCAATGTTGAGTTTGTTTTTGAATTTTTTGGTGTTTTTCATTGTTGAGGTTATTGTTGGTATTGTTGGAGTTTTTCAATGTTGAGGTTGTTGTTGAATTTTTTGGTGATTTTCAATTTTGAGAATGTTGTTGAATTTGTTGGTGTATTTTCAATGTTGACTTTGTTGTTGAATTTGTTGGTGTTTTTGAATGTTGAGGTTGTTGTTGAATTATTTGTTGTTTTTCATTGTTGTGGTTGTTGTTGTTGAAATTTTGATGTTATTCATTGTTGAGGTTGTTGTTGTATTTGTTGGTGTAATCATTTTTTATTTTGTTGAACCTTTATGTATTTTAAAAGTTGAGGTTGTTGTTGAATTTGTTGGTGTATTTGAATGTTGAGGTTGTTAAATCAGTCGGTGTTTTTCAAATTGAGGTTGTTGTTGAATTTTTTGGTGTTTTTCATTGTTGAGGTTTTTGTTGAATTTGTTGGTGTTTTTCATAGTTTAGGTTGTTGTTGAATTTGTTGGTGATTTTCAATATTGAGGTTGCAGTTGAATTTGTTGGTGTTTTTCCATCTTGAGGTATTTGAATTTGCTGGTGTTTATCAAAGTTCAGGTTGTCGTTGATAATTTGGTGTTTTTCAATGTTGAGGTTGTTGTTGAATTTGTTGGTGATTTTCAATATTGAGGTTGTTGTTGAATTTATTGGTGTATTCCATGTTTATTTTTGAATCTTTTTGTATTTTTCAAGTTGATGTTGCAGTTGAATTTGTTGGTGTTTTTCAATGTTGCCGTTGTGGAAGGTGTTGGTGTTTTTCAAAGTTGAGGTTGTTGTTGAATTTTTTGGTGTTTTTCATTGTTGAGGTTTTTTTTGAATTTGTTGGTGAATTTCAATGTTGAGATTGTTGAATTTAATGTTGTTTTTCATTGTTGAGGTTTTTGTTGAATTTGTTGGTGATTTTAAATGTTGAGTTTGTTGTTGAATTTTTTGGTGTATTTCATTGTTGAGGATTCTGTTGAATCTGCTGGTGTATTTGTAAGTCGAGGTTGTTGATGAATTTTTTGGTGTTTTTCTTGTTTGAGGTTTTTGTTGAATTTGTTGGTGTTTTTCATTGTTGAGGTTGTTGTTGAATCTTTTTGTATTTTTCAAAGTTGAGGTTGCAGTTGAATTTGTTGCTGTTTCTCAATGTTGAGGTTGTTGAATTTTTTGGTGTTTTTCAAAGTTGAGGTTGTTGTTGAATTTTTAGATGTTTTTAATTGCTGAGGTTGCTGTTGAATTTGTTGGTGATTTTTAATTTTGAGGTTGTTGAAGTTGTTGGTGTTTTTCAAAGCTGAGGTTGTTGTTGAATTTTTTGGTGTTGTTCATTTTTGAGGTTTTTGTTGAATTTGTTGGTGATTTTCAATGTTGAAGTTGTTGTTGAATTTTTTGATGTTTTTCATTGTTGAGGATTCTGTTGAATTTGTTGGTGATTTTCAATGTTCAGTTTGTTGTTGAATTATTTGGTGTTTTTCATTGTTGAGGTTGTTGTTGAAATTTTTGGGATTTTTCATTGTTGAGGTTTTTGTTGATTTTTTTGATGTTTTTGAATGTTGAGGTTGTTGATGAACTTTTTGATGTTTTTCATTGTTGAGGTTTTTGTTGAATTTGTTGGTGATTTTCAACGTTGAGGTTTTGTTGATTTTATTGGTGTATACAATGTTTTTATTTGAATGTTTTTGTATTTTTCAAAGTTGAGGTTGCAATTGAATTTGTTGCTGATTCTCATTGTTGAGGTTGTTGAATTTTTTGGTGTTTTTCAAAGTTGAGGATGCTGTTGAATTTTTTGGCGTTTTTCAATGTTGAGGTTTCTGTTCAATTTTTGGGTGATTTTCAATGTTGAGGTTGTTGAATTTATTGGTGATTTTCATTGATGAGGTTTATGTTGAATTTGTTGGTGATTTTTAATGTTCAGTTTGTTGTTGAATTTTTTGGTGTTTTTCAAAGTTAAGGATGTTGTTGAATTTTTTGGCGTTTTTCAATGTTGAGGTTTTTGTTCAATTTTTTGGTGATTTTCAATGCTGAGGTTGTTGAATTTATTGGTGATTTTCATTGATGAGGTTTATGTTGAATTTGTTGGTGATTTTCAATGTTGAGGTTTTTGTTCAATTTTTTGGTGATTTTCAATGTTGAGGTTGTTGAATTTATTGGTGTTTTTCATTGCTGAGGTTTTTGTTCAATTTTTTGGTGATTTTCAATGTTGAGGTTGTTGTTGAATCTTTTTGTATTTTTCAAAGTTGAGGTTGCAGTTGAATTTGTTGCTGTTTCTCAATGTTGAGGTTGTTGAATTTTTTGGTGTTTTTCAAAGTTGAGGTTGTTGTTGAATTTGTTGGTGATTTTCAATATTGAGGTTGTTGTTGAATTTATTGGTGTATTCAATGTATTTTTTTTAATCTTTTTGTATTTTTCAAAGTTGAGGTTGCAGTTGAATTTGTTGCTGTTTCTCAATGTTGAAGTTGTTGAATTTTTTGGTGTTTTTCATTGTTGAGGTTTTTGTTGAATTTGTTGGTGATTTTCAATGTTGAGGTTGTTGTTGAATTTTTTGGTGTTTTTCATTATTGAGATTTTTGTTGAAATTGTTGGTGTTTTTGAATGATGAGGTTGTTGATGAATATTTTGGTGTTTTTCATTGTTGAGGTTTTTGTTTAATTTTTAGGTGATTTTCAATGTTGTGTTTCTTGTTGAATTTTTTGGTGTTATTCATTGTTGAGGTTGTTGTTGAACTTGTTGGAGTTTTTCAATGTCGAGGTTTTGTTGAATTTTTTGGTGATTTTCAATGTTGAGGTTTTTGTTCAATTTTTTGGTGATTTTCAATGTTGAGGTTGTTGAATTTATTGGTGTTTTTCATTGCTGAGGGTTTTGTTCAATTTTTTTAGTGATTTTCAATGTTAAGGTTGTTGTTGAATCTTTTTGTATTTTTCAAAGTTGAGGTTGCAGTTGAATTTGTTGCTGTTTCTCAGTGTCGAGGTTGTTGAATTTTTTGCTGTTTTTCAAAGTTGAGGTTGTTGTTGAATTTGTTGTTGATTTTCAATATTGAGGTTGTTGTTGAATTTATTGGTGTATTCAATGTATTTTTTTTAATCTTTTTGTATTTTTCAAAGTTGAGGTTGCAGTTGAATTTGTTGCTGTTTCTCAGTGTTGAGGTTGTTGAATTTTTTGGTGTTTTTCAAAGTTGAGGTTGTTGTTGAATTTGTTTTTGATTTTCAATATTGAGGTTGTTGTTGAATTTATTGGTGTATTCAATGTTTTTTTTTTAATCTTTTTGTATTTTTCAAAGTTGAGGTTGCAGTTGAATTTGTTGCTGTTTCTCAATGTTGAGATTGTTGAATTTTTTTGTGTTTTTCAAAGCTGAGGTTGTTGTTGAATTTTTTGATAGTTTTCATTGCTGAGGTTGTTGCTGAATTTGTTGGTGATTTTCAATGTTGAGGTTGTTGAATTTATTGGTGTTATCAATGGTTTTTTTTGATCATTTTTGTATTTTTCAAAGTTGAGGGTGCAGTTGAATATCTTGGTGTTTTTCAATGTTGAGGTTGTTGAAGTTGTTGGTGTTTTTCAAAGTTGAGGTTGTTGTTGACTTTTTTGGTGTTTTTCATTGTTGAGGTTTTTGTTGAATTTTTTGGTGTTTTTGAATGTTGAGGTTGTTGATGAATTTTTTGGTGTTTTTCATTGTTGAGGTTTTTGTTGAATTTGTTGGTGATTTTGAATGTTGAGGTTGTTGTTGAATTTTTTGGTGTTTTTCATTGTTGAGATTTTTGTTGAAATTGTTGGTGTTTTTGAATGTTGACGTTGTTGATGAATATTTTGGTGTTTTTCATTGTTGTGTTTCTTGTTGAATTTTTTGGTGTTTTTCATTGTTGAGGTTGTTGTTGAACTTTTGGAGTTTTTCAATGTCGAGGTTTTTGTTGAATTTTTTGGTGATTTTCAATGTTGTGGTTTTTGTTCAATTTATTGGTGATTTTCAATGTTGAGGTTGTTGAATTTATTGGTGTTTTTCAATGCTGAGGTTTTTGTTCAATTTTTTTGTGATTTTCAATGTTAAGGTTGTTGTTGAATCTTTTTGTATTTTTCAAAGTTGAGGTTGCAGTTGAATTTGTTGCTGTTTCTCAATGTTGAGGTTGTTGAATTTTTGCTGTTTTTCAAAGTTGAGGTTGTTGTTGAATCTGTTGGCGTTTTTCAAAGTTGTGGTTGTTGTTGAATTTTTTGGTGTATTTCATTGTTGAGTTTTTTGTTGAATTTTTTGGTGTTTTTGAATGTTGAGGTTGTTGATGAATTTTTTGGTGTTTTTCATTGTTGAGGTTTTTGTTGAATTTGTTGGTGATTTTCAATGATGAGGTTGTTGTTGAATTTTTTGGTGTTTTTCATTGTTGAGGTTTTTGTTGAATTTGTTGGTGTTTTTCATAGTTTAGGTTGTTGTTGAATTTGTTGGTGATTTTCAATATTGAGGTTGCAGTTGAATTTGTTGGTGTTTTTCCATCTTGAGGTATTTGAATTTGTTGGTGTTTATCAAAGTTCAGGTTGTCGTTGATAATTTGGTGTTTTTCAATGTTGAGGTTGTTGTTGAATTTGTTGGTGATTTTCAATATTGAGGTTGTTGTTGAATTTATTGGTGTATTCCATGTTTATTTTTGAATCTTTTTGTATTTTTCAAAGTTGATGTTGCAGTTGAATTTGTTGGTGTTTTTCAATGTTGCCGTTGTGGAAGGTGTTGGTGTTTTTCAAAGTTGAGGTTGTTGTTGCATTTTTTGGTGTTTTTCATTGTTGAGGTTTTTTTTGAATTTGTTGGTGATTTTCAATGTTGAGATTGTTGAATTTAATGTTGTTTTTCATTGTTGAGGTTTTTGTTGAATGTGTTGGTGATTTTAAATGTTGAGTTTGTTGTTGAATTTTTTGGTGTATTTCATTGTTGAGGATTCTGTTGAATCTGCTGGTGTTTTTGTAAGTCGAGGTTGTTGATGAATTTTTTGGTGTTTTTCTTGTTTGAGGTTTTTGTTGAATTTGTTGGTGTTTTTCATTGTTGAGGTTGTTGTTGAATTTGTTGGTGATTTTCAATGTTGAGGTTGTGTTTGAATTTGTTGGTGTTTTTCCATGTTGAGGTTTTTGAATTTGTTGGTGTTTTTCAAAGTTGAGGTTGTTGTTGAATTTGTTGGTGATTTTCAATGTTGAGTTTGTTGTTGAATTTTTTGGTGTTTTTCATGATTGAGGTTGCTGTTGAAATTTTTGGTGTTTTTCATTGTTGAGGTTTTTGTTGAATTTTTTTGTGTTTTTGAATGTTGAGGTTGTTGATCAACTTTTTGATGTTTTTCATTGTAGAGATTGTTGTTGAATTTGTTGGTGATTTTCAATGTTGAGGTTGTTGTTGAATTTATTGGTGTATTCAATGTTTTAATTTGAATCTTTTTGTATTTTTCAAAGTTGAGGTTGCAATTGAATTTGTTCCTGTTTCTCATTGTTGAGGTTGTTGAATTTTTTGGTGTTTTTCAAAGTTGAGGTTGTTGTTGAATTTTTTGGTGTTTATCATTGTTGAGGTTTTTGTTCAATTTTTTGGTGTTTTTGAATGTTGAGGTTGTTGATGAATTTTTTGGTGTTTTTCTTGGTTGAGGTTTTTGTTGAATTTGTTGGTGTTTTTCATTGTTGAGGTTGTTGTTGAGTTTATTGGTGTTTTTCAATGTTGAGGTTGTGTTTGAATTTGTTAGTGTTTTTCCATGTTGAGGTTCTTGAATTTGTTGGTGCTTTTCAAAGTTGAGGTTGCTCTTGAATTTGTTGGTGTTTTTCAATGTTGAGTTTGTTTTTGAATTTTTTGATGTATTTCATTTATGAGGTTGTTGTTGAAATTTTTGTAGTTTTTCAATGTTAATGTTGATGTTGAATTTTTTGGTGATTTTCAATGTTGAGTTTGTTGTTGAATTTGTTGGTGTTTTTCAAAGTTGACGTTGTTGTCGAATTTTTTTGTGTTTTTTAATTGTTGATGTTTTTGTTGAATTTGTTGGTGTTGTTGAATGTTGAGGTTGTTTATGAATTTTTTGGTGTTTTTCATTGTTGAGGTTGTTGTTGAATTTGTTGGTGTTTTTGAATGTTGAGGTTGTTGATGAATTTTTTGGTGTTTTTCTTTGTTGAGGTTTTTGTTGAATTTGTTGGTGTTTTTCATTGTTGAGGTTGTTGTTGAATTTGTTGGTGATTATCAAAGTTGAGGTTGTTGTTGAATTTGTTGGTGATTTTTAATGTTGAGTTTGTTGTTGAATTATTTGGTGTTTTTCACTTTTGAGGTTTTTGTTGAATTTATTGGTGTTTTTCATTGTTGAGATTGTTGATGATCTTTTTGATGTTTTTCATTGTTGAGGTTTCTGTTGAATTTGTTGGTGATTTTCAATGTTGAGGTTGTTGTTGAATTTATTGGTGTATTCAATGTTTTAATTTGAATCTTTTTGTATTTTTCAAAGTTAAGGTTGCAATTGAATTTGTTCCTGTTTCTCATTGTTGAGGTTATTGAATTTTTTGGTGTTTTTCAAAGTTGAGGTTGTTGTTGAATTTTTTGGTGTTTATCATTGTTGAGGTTTTTGTTCAATTTTTTGGTGTTTTTGAATGTTGAGGTTGTTGATGAATTTTTTGGTATTTTTATTGGTTGAGGTTTTTGTTGAATTTGTTGGTGTTTTTCATTGTTGAGGTTGTTGTTGAATTTATTGGTGATTTTCAATGTTGAGGTTGTGTTTGAATTTGTTAGTGTTTTTCCATGTTGAGGTTCTTGAATTTGTTGGTGTTTTTCAATGTTGAGTTTGTTGTTGAATTTTTTGGTGTATTTCATTTATGAGGTTGTTGTTGAAATTTTTGTAGTTTTTCAATGTTAATGTTGATGTTGAATTTTTTGGTGATTTTCAATGTTGAGTTTGTTGTTGAATTTGTTGGTGTTTTTCAAAGTTGACGTTGTTGTCGAATGTTTTGGTGTTTTTTAATTGTTGATGTTTTTGTTGAATTTGTTGGTGTTGTTGAATGTTGAGGTTGTTGATGATTTTTTTGGTGTTTTTCATTGTTGAGGTTTTTGTTGAATTTGTTGGTGTTTTTGAATGTTGAGGTTGTTGATGAATTTTTTGGTGTTTTTCTTTGTTGAGGTTTTTGTTGAATTTGTTGGTGTTTTTCATTGTTGAGGTTGTTGTTGAATTTGTTGGTGTTTTTCAAAGTTGAGGATGCAGTTGAATTAGTTGCTGTTTCTCAATGTTGAGGTTGTTGAATTTATAGATGTTTTTCAAAGTTGAGGTTGTTGTTGAATTTGTTGGTGTTTTTCCATGTTGAGGTTTTTGAATTTGTTGCTGTCTCTCAAAGTTGAGGTTGTTGTTGAATTTGTTGGTGATTTTCAATGTTGAGTTTGTTGTTGAATTTTTTGGTGTTTTTCATTGTTGAGGTTGTTGTTGAAATTGTTGGAGATTTTCAATGTTGAGGTTGATGTTGAATTTTTTTGTGATTTTCAATGTTGAGTTTGTTGTTAAATTTGTTGGCGTTTTTCAATGTTGAGGTTGTTGAATTTGTTGGTATTTTTCAAAGTTGACGTTGATGTTGAATTTTTTGGTGTTTTTAATTGTTGAGGTTTTTGTTGAATTTGTTGGTGTTTTTGAATGTTGAGTTTGTTGATGAATTTTTGTGGTGTTTTTCATTGTTGAGGTTGTTGTTGAATTTGTTGGTGTTTTTGCATGTTGAGGTTGTTGATGAATTTTTTGATGTATTCTTTGTTGAGTTTTTTGTTGAATTTGTTGGTGTTTTTCATTGTTGAGGTTGTTGTTGAATTTGTTGGTGATTTTCAATGTTGAGTTTGTTGTTGAATTTTTGGTGTTTTTCATTGTTGAGGTTGTTGTTGAAATTTTTGGAGTTTTTCAATGTTGAGGTTGTTGTTGAATCTTTTTGTATTTTTCAAAGTTGAGGTTGCAGTTGAATTTGTTGCTGTTTCTCAATGTTGAGGTTGTTGAATTTTTTGGTGTTTTTCAAAGTTGAGGTTGTTGTTGAATTTTTAGATGTTTTTCATTGCTGAGGTTGCTGTTGAATTTGTTGGTGATTTTTAATTTTGAGGTTGTTGAAGTTGTTGGTGTTTTTCAAAGCTGAGGTTGTTGTTGAATTTTTTGGTGTTGTTCATTTTTGAGGTTTTTGTTGAATTTGTTGGTGATTTTCAATGTTGAAGTTGTTGTTGAATTTTTTGGTGTTTTTCATTGTTGAGGATTCTGTTGAATTTGTTGGTGATTTTCAATGTTGAAGTTGTTGTTGAATTTTTTGGTGTTTTTCATTGTTGAGGATTCTGTTGAATTTGTTGGTGATTTTCAATGTTGAGGTTGTTGTTGAATTTTTTGGTGTTTTTCATTGTTGAGGTTTTAGTTGAATTTGTTGGTGATTTTCAATGTTCAGTTTGTTGTTGAATTATTTGGTGTTTTTCATTGTTGAGGTTGTTGTTGAAATTTTTGGGATTTTTCATTGTTGAGGTTTTTGTTGATTTTTTTGATGTTTTTGAATGTTGAGGTTGTTGATGAACTTTTTGATGTTCTTCATTGTTGAGGTTTTTGTTGAATTTGTTGGTGATTTTCAACGTTGAGGTTTTGTTGATTTTATTGGTGTATTCAATGTTTTTATTTGAATGTTTTTGTATTTTTCAAAGTTGTGGTTGCAATTGAATTTGTTGCTGATTCTCATTGTTGAGGTTGTTGAATTTTTTGGTGTTTTTCAAAGTTGAGGATGCTGTTGAATTTTTTGGCGTTTTTCAATGTTGAGGTTTCTGTTCAATTTTTGGGTGATTTTCAATGTTGAGGTTGTTGAATTTATTGGTGATTTTCATTGATGAGGTTTATGTTGAATTTGTTGGTGATTTTTAATGTTCAGTTTGTTGTTGAATTTTTTGGTGTTTTTCAAAGTTAAGGATGTTGTTGAATTTCTTGGCGTTTTTCAATGTTGAGGTTTTTGTTCAATTTTTTGGTGATTTTCAATGTTGAGGTTTTTGTTCAATTTTTTGGTGATTTTCAATGTTGAGGTTGTTGAATTTATTGGTGTTTTTCATTGCTGAGGGTTTTGTTCAATTTTTTTAGTGATTTTCAATGTTAAGGTTGTTGTTGAATCTTTTTGTATTTTTCAAAGTTGAGGTTGCAGTTGAATTTGTTGCTGTTTCTCAGTGTCGAGATTGTTGAATTTTTTGCTGTTTTTCAAAGTTGAGGTTGTTGTTGAATTTGTTGTTGATTTTCAATATTGAGGTTGTTGTTGAATTTATTGGTGTATTCAATGTATTTTTTTTAATCTTTTTGTATTTTTCAAAGTTGAGGTTGCAGTTGAATTTGTTGCTGTTTCTCAGTGTTGAGGCTGTTGAATTTTTTGGTGTTTTTCAAAGTTGAGGTTGTTGTTGAATTTGTTGTTGATTTTCAATATTGAGGTTGTTGTTGAATTTATTGGTGTATTCAATGTTTTTTTTTTAATCTTTTTGTATTTTTCAAAGTTGAGGTTGCAGTTGAATTTGTTGCTGTTTCTCAATGTTGAGATTGTTGAATTTTTTTGTGTTTTTCAAAGCTGAGGTTGTTGTTGAATTTTTTGATAGTTTTCATTGCTGAGGTTGTTGCTGAATTTGTTGGTGATTTTCAATATTGAGGTTGTTGTTGAATTTATTGGTGTTATCAATGGTTTTTTTTGATCATTTTTGTATTTTTCAAAGTTGAGGGTGCAGTTGAATATCTTGGTGTTTTTCAATGTTGAGGTTGTTGAAGTTGTTGGTGTTTTTCAAAGTTGAGGTTGTTGTTGAATTTTTTGGTGTTTTTCAATGCTGAGGTTTTTGTTCAATTTTTTTGTGATTTTCAATGTTAAGGTTGTTGTTGAATCTTTTTGTATTTTTCAAAGTTGAGGTTGCAGTTGAATTTGTTGCTGTTTCTCAATGTTGAGGTTGTTGAATTTTTGCTGTTTTTCAAAGTTGAGGTTGTTGTTGAATCTGTTGGCGTTTTTCAAAGTTGTGGTTGTTGTTGAATTTTTTGGTGTTTTTCATTGTTGAGTTTTTTGTTGAATTTGTTGGTGTTTTTGAATGTTGAGGTTGTTGATGAATTTTTTGGTGTTTTTCATTGTTGAGGTTTTTGTTGAATTTGTTGGTGATTTTCAATGATGAGGTTGTTGTTGAATTTTTTGGTGTTTTTCATTGTTGAGATTTTTGTTGAATTTGTTTGTGTTTTTGAATGTTGAGATTGTTGATGAATATTTTGTTGTTTTTCACTGTTGAGGTTTTTGTTGAATTTGTTGGTGATTTTGAATGTTGTGTTTCTTGTTGAATTTTTTGGTGTTTTTCATTGTTGAGGTTGTTGTTGAACTTGTTGGAGTTTTTCAATGTCGAGGTTTTTGTTGAATTTGTTGATGTTTTTCATTGTTGTGGTTGTTGTTGTTGAATTTTTGTTGTTATTCATTGATGAGGTTGTTGTTAAATTTGTTGGTGATTTTGAGTATTGAGTTTGTTGTTGAATTTGTTGGTGTTTTTCATTGTTGTGGTTGTTGTTGAATTTTTGATGTATTTCATTATTGAGTCTGTTGTTAAATTTGTTGGTGATTTTCAATTTTGAGGTTGTTGTTGAATTTGTTGGTGTTGTCAATTTTTATTTTGTTGAACCTTTTTGTATTTTTAAAAGTTGAGGTTGTTGTTGAATTTGTTGGTCTTTTTCAATGTTTAGGTTGTTAAATCTGTTGATGTTTCTCAAATTGAGGTTGTTGTTGAATTTTTTGGTGTTTTTCATTGTTGAGGTTTTTTTTGAATTTGTTGGTGTTTTTCATAGATGAGGTTGTTGTTGAATTTGTTGGTGAGTTTTAATATTGAGGTTGTAGTTGAATTTGTTGGTGTTTTTCCATGTTGAGGTTTTTGAATTTGTGGGACTTTTTCAAAGTTGAGGTTGTTGTTGAATTTTTTGGTGATTTTCAATATTGAGGTTGTTGTTGAATTTATTGGTGTATTCAATGTTTTTTTTTGAATCTTTTTGTATTTTTTAAAGTTGAGGTTGCAGTTGAATTTGTTGCTGTTTCTCAATGTTGAGGTTGTTGAATTTTTTGGTGTTGTTCAAAGATGAGGTTGTTGTTGAATTTTTTGATGTTTTTCATTGCTGAGGTTGTTGTTGAATTTGTTGGTGATTTTCAATGTTGAGGTTGTTGAATTTATTGGTGTTAACAATGGTTTTTTTTGATCTTTTTTGTATTTTTCCAAGTTGAGGTTGCAGTTGAATTTGTTGGTGTTTTTCAATGTTGAGGTTCTTGAAGTTGTTGGTGTTTTTCAAAGTTGAGGTTGTTGTTGAATTTTTTGGTGTTTTTCATCATTGAGGTTTTTGTTGAATTTTTTGGTGTTTTTGAATGTTGAGGTTGTTGATGAATTTTTTGGTGTTTTTCATTGTTGAGGTTTTTGTTGAATTTGTTGTTGATTTTCAATGTTGAGGTTGTTGTTGAATTTATTGGTGTATTCAATGTTTTTATTTGTATCTTTTTGTATTTTTCAAACCTCACGTTGCAGTTGAATTTCTTGCTGTTTCTCAATGTTGAGGTTGTTGAATTTTTTGGTGTTATTCAGAGTTGAGGTTGTTGTTGAATTTTTTGATGTTTTTCATTGCTGAGGTTGTTGTTGAATTAGTTGATGATTTTCAATGTTGAGGTTGTTGACGTTGTTGGTATTTTTCAAAGTTGAGGTTTTTGTTGAATTATTTGGTGTTTTTGAATGTTGAGGTTGTTGATGAATTTTTTGGTGTTTTTCATTCTTGAGGTTTTTGTTGAATTTGTTGGTGATTTTCATTGTTGAGGTTGTTGTTGAATTTTTTGGTGTTTCTCATTGTTGACGTTTCTGTTGAATTTGGTGGTGTTTTTGAATGTTGAGGTTGTTGTTGAATTTTTTGGTGTTTTTCATTGTTGAGGTTTTTGTTGAATTTGTTGGTGATTTTCAATATTGAGGTTGTGTTTGAATTTGTTGGTGTTTTTCCATGTTGAGGTTTTTGAATTTGTTGGTGTTTTTCAAAGTTGAGGTTGTTGTTGAATTTGTTGGTGATTTTCAATGTTGAGTTTGTTTTTGAATATTTTGGTGTTTTTCATTGTTGAGGTTATTGTTGGTATTGTTGGAGTTTTTCAATGTTGAGGTTGTTGTTGAATTTTTTGGTGATTTTCAATTTTGAGAATGTTGTTGAATTTGTTGGTGTATTTTCAATGTTGACTTTGTTGTTGAATTTGTTGGTGTTTTTGAATGTTGAGGTTGTTGTTGAATTATTTGTTGTTTTTCATTGTTGTGGTTGTTGTTGTTGAAATTTTGATGTTATTCATTGTTGAGGTTGTTGTTGTATTTGTTGGTGTAATCATTTTTTATTTTGTTGAACCTTTTTGTATTTTAAAAGTTGAGGTTGTTGTTGAATTTGTTGGTGTATTTGAATGTTGAGGTTGTTAAATCAGTCGGTGTTTTTCAAATTGAGGTTGTTGTTGAATTTTTTGGTGTTTTTCATTGTTGAGGTTTTTGTTGAATTTGTTGGTGTTTTTCATAGTTTAGGTTGTTGTTGAATTTGTTGGTGATTTTCAATATTGAGGTTGCAGTTGAATTTGTTGGTGTTTTTCCATCTTGAGGTATTTGAATTTGTTGGTGTTTATCAAAGTTCAGGTTGTCGTTGATAATTTGGTGTTTTTCAATGTTGAGGTTGTTGTTGAATTTGTTGGTGATTTTCAATATTGAGGTTGTTGTTGAATTTATTGGTGTATTCCATGTTTATTTTTGAATCTTTTTGTATTTTTCAAAGTTGATGTTGCAGTTGAATTTGTTGGTGTTTTTCAATGTTGCCGTTGTGGAAGGTGTTGGTGTTTTTCAAAGTTGAGGTTGTTGTTGCATTTTTTGGTGTTTTTCATTGTTGAGGTTTTTTTTGAATTTGTTGGTGATTTTCAATGTTGAGATTGTTGAATTTAATGTTGTTTTTCATTGTTGAGGTTTTTGTTGAATTTGTTGGTGATTTTAAATGTTGAGTTTGTTGTTGAATTTTTTGGTGTATTTCATTGTTGAGGATTCTGTTGAATCTGCTGGTGTTTTTGTAAGTCGAGGTTGTTGATGAATTTTTTGGTGTTTTTCTTGTTTGAGGTTTTTGTTGAATTTGTTGGTGTTTTTCATTGTTGAGGTTGTTGTTGAATTTGTTGGTGATTTTCAATGTTGAGGTTGTGTTTGAATTTGTTGGTGTTTTTCAATATTGAGGTTTTTGAATTTGTTGGTGTTTTTCAAAGTTGAGGTTGTTGTTGAATTTGTTGGTGATTTTCAATGTTGAGTTTGTTGTTGAATTTTTTGGTGTTTTTCATGTTTGAGGTTGCTGTTGAAATTTTTGGTGTTTTTCATTGTTGAGGTTTTTGTTGAATTTTTTTGTGTTTTTGAATGTTGAGGTTGTTGATCAACTTTTTGATGTTTTTCATTGTAGAGATTTTTGTTGAATTTGTTGGTGATTTTCAATGTTGAGGTTGTTGTTGAATTTTTTGGTGTTTTTCATGTTTGAGGTTGCTGTTGAAATTTTTGGTGTTTTTCATTGTTGAGGTTTTTGTTGAATTTTTTTGTGTTTTTGAATGTTGAGGTTGTTGATCAACTTTTTGATGTTTTTCATTGTAGAGATTTTTGTTGAATTTGTTGGTGATTTTCAATGTTGAGGTTGTTGTTGAATTTATTGGTGTATTCAATGTTTTAATTTGAATCTTTTTGTATTTTTCAAAGTTGAGGTTGCAATTGAATTTGTTCCTGTTTCTCATTGTTGAGGTTGTTGAATTTTTTGGTGTTTTTCAAAGTTGAGGTTGTTGTTGAATTTTTTGGTGTTTATCATTGTTGAGGTTTTTGTTCAATTTTTTGGTGTTTTTGAATGTTGAGGTTGTTGATGAATTTTTTGGTGTTTTTCTTGGTTGAGGTTTTTGTTGAATTTGTTGGTGTTTTTCATTGTTGAGGTTGTTGTTGAGTTTATTGGTGTTTTTCAATGTTGAGGTTGTGTTTGAATTTGTTAGTGTTTTTCCATGTTGAGGTTCTTGAATTTGTTGGTGCTTTTCAAAGTTGAGGTTGCTCTTGAATTTGTTGGTGTTTTTCAATGTTGAGTTTGTTGTTGAATTTTTTGGTGAATTTCATTTTTGAGGTTGTTGTTGAAATTTTTGTAGTTTTTCAATGTTAAGGTTGATGTTGAATTTTATGGTGATTTTCAATGTTGAGTTTGTTGTTGAATTTGTTGGTGTTTTTCAAAGTTGACGTTGTTGTCGAATGTTTTGGTGTTTTTTAATTGTTGATGTTTTTGTTGAATTTGTTGGTGTTGTTGAATATTGAGGTTGTTGATGATTTTTTTGGTGTTTTTCATTGTTGAGGTTTTTGTTGAATTTGTTGGTGTTTTTGAATGTTGAGGTTGTTGATGAATTTTTTGGTGTTTTTCTTTGTTGAGGTTTTTGTTGAATTTGTTGGTGTTTTTCATTGTTGAGGTTGTTGTTGAATTTGTTGGTGATTTTCAATGTTGAGGTTTTTGAATTTGTTGGTGTTTTTCAAAGTTGAGGATGCAGTTGAATTAGTTGCTGTTTCTCAATGTTGATGTTGTTGAATTTATAGATGTTTTTCAAAGTTGAGGTTGTTGTTAAATTTTTAGATGTTTTTCATTGCTGAGGTTGTTGTTGAATTTGTTGGTGATTTTCAATGTTGAGGTTGTGTTTGAATTTGTTGGTGTTTTTCCATGTTGAGGTTTTTGAATTTGTTGGTGTTTTTCAAAGTTGAGGTTGTTGTTGAATTTTTTGGTGTTTATCATTGTTGAGGTTTTTGTTCAATTTTTTGGTGTTTTTGAATGTTGAGGTTGTTGATGATTTTTTTGATGCTTTTCTTGGTTGAGGTTTTTGTTGAATTTGTTGGTGTTTTTCACTGTTGAGGTTGTTGTTGAATTTATTGGTGATTTTCAATGTTGAGGTTGTGTTTGAATTTGTTAGTGTTTTTCCATGTTGAGGTTCTTGAATTTGTTGGTGCTTTTCAAAGTTGAGGTTGTTCTTGAATTTGTTGGTGTTTTTCAATGTTGTGTTTGTTGTTGAATTTTTTGGTGTATTTCATTTTTGAGGTTGTTGTTGAAATTTTTGTAGTTTTTCAATGTTAAGGTTGATGTTGAATTTTTTGGTGATTTTCAATGTTGAGTTTGTTGTTGAATTTGTTGGTGTTTTTCAAAGTTGACGTTGTTGTCGAATTTTTTTGTGTTTTTTAATTGTTGATGTTTTTGTTGAATTTGTTGGTGTTGTTGAATGTTGAGGTTGTTGATGAATTTTTTGGTGTTTTTCATTGTTGAGGTTGTTGTTGAATTTCTTGGTGTTTTTGAATGTTGAGGTTGTTGATGAATTTTTTGGTGATTTTCTTTGTTGAGGTTTTTGTTCAATTTGTTGGTGTTTTTCATTGCTGAGGTTGTTGTGGAATTTGTTGGTGTTTTTCCATGTTGAGGTTTTTGAATTTGTTGCTGTCTCTCAAAGTTGAGGTTGTTGTTGAATTTGTTGGTGATTTTCAATGTTGAGTTTGTTGTTGAATTTTTTGGTGTTTTTCATTGTTGAGGTTGTTGTTGAAATTGTTGGAGATTTTCAATGTTGAGGTTGATGTTGAATTTTTTTGTGATTTTCAATGTTGAGTTTGTTGTTAAATTTGTTGGCGTTTTTCAATGTTGAGGTTGTTGAATTTGTTGGTATTTTTCAAAGTTGACGTTGATGTTGAATTTTTTGGTGTTTTTAATTGTTGAGGTTTTTGTTGAATTTGTTGGTGTTTTTGAATGTTGAGTTTGTTGATGAATTTTTGTGGTGTTTTTCATTGTTGAGGTTGTTGTTGAATTTGTTGGTGTTTTTGCATGTTGAGGTTGTTGATGAATTTTTTGATGTATTCTTTGTTGAGTTTTTTGTTGAATTTGTTGGTGTTTTTCATTGTTGAGGTTGTTGTTGAATTTGTTGGTGATTTTCAATGTTGAGTTTGTTGTTGAATTTTTGGTGTTTTTCATTGTTGAGGTTGTTGTTGAAATTTTTGGAGTTTTTCAATGTTGAGGTTGTTGTTGAATCTTTTTGTATTTTTCAAAGTTGAGGTTGCAGTTGAATTTGTTGCTGTTTCTCAATGTTGAGGTTGTTGAATTTTTTGGTGTTTTTCAAAGTTGAGGTTGTTGTTGAATTTTTAGATGTTTTTCATTGCTGAGGTTGCTGTTGAATTTGTTGGTGATTTTTAATTTTGAGGTTGTTGAAGTTGTTGGTGTTTTTCAAAGCTGAGGTTGTTGTTGAATTTTTTGGTGTTGTTCATTTTTGAGGTTTTTGTTGAATTTGTTGGTGATTTTCAATGTTGAAGTTGTTGTTGAATGTTTTGGTGTTTTTCATTGTTGAGGATTCTGTTGAATTTGTTGGTGATTTTCAATGTTGAAGTTGTTGTTGAATTTTTTGGTGTTTTTCATTGTTGAGGATTCTGTTGAATTTGTTGGTGATTTTCAATGTTGAGGTTGTTGACGTTGTTTGTATTTTTCAAAGTTGAGGTTTTTGTTGAATTATTTGGTGTTTTTGAATGTTGAGGTTGTTGATGAATTTTTTGGTGTTTTTCATTCTTGAGGTTTTTGTTGAATTTGTTGGTGATTTTCATTGTTGAGGTTGTTGTTGAATTTTTTGGTGTTTCTCATTGTTGAGGTTTCTGTTGAATTTGGTGGTGTTTTTGAATGTTGAGGTTGTTGTTGAATTTTTTGGTGTTTTTCATTGTTGAGGTTTTTGTTGAATTTGTTGGTGATTTTCAATATTGAGGTTGTGTTTGAATTTGTTGGTGTTTTTCCATGTTGAGGTTTTTGAATTTGTTGGTGTTTTTCAAAGTTGAGGTTGTTGTTGAATTTGTTGGTGATTTTCAATGTTGAGTTTGTTTTTGAATTTTTTGGTGTTTTTCATTGTTGAGGTTATTGTTGGTATTGTTGGAGTTTTTCAATGTTGAGGTTGTTGTTGAATTTTTTGGTGATTTTCAATTTTGAGAATGTTGTTGAATTTGTTGGTGTATTTTCAATGTTGACTTTGTTGTTGAATTTGTTGGTGTTTTTGAATGTTGAGGTTGTTGTTGAATTGTTTGTTGATTTTCATTGTTGTGGTTGTTGTTGTTGAAATTTTGATGTTATTCATTGTTGAGGTTGTTGTTCTATTTGTTGGTGTAATCATTTTTTATTTTGTTGAACCTTTTTGTATTTTAAAAGTTGAGGTTGTTGTTGAATTTGTTGGTGTATTTGAATGTTGAGGTTGTTAAATCAGTCGGTGTTTTTCAAATTGAGGTTGTTGTTGAATTTTTTGGTGTTTTTCATTGTTGAGGTTTTTGTTGAATTTGTTGGTGTTTTTCATAGTTTAGGTTGTTGTTGAATTTGTTGGTGATTTTCAATATTGAGGTTGCAGTTGAATTTGTTGGTGTTTTTCCATCTTGAGGTATTTGAATTTGTTGGTGTTTACCAAAGTTCAGGTTGTCGTTGATAATTTGGTGTTTTTCAATGTTGAGGTTGTTGTTGAATTTGTTGGTGATTTTCAATATTGAGGTTGTTGTTGAATTTATTGGTGTATTCCATGTTTATTTTTGAATCTTTTTGTATTTTTCAAAGTTGATGTTGCAGTTGAATTTGTTGGTGTTTTTCAATGTTGCCATTGTGGAAGGTGTTGGTGTTTTTCAAAGTTGAGGTTGTTGTTGCATTTTTTGGTGTTTTTCATTGTTGAGGTTTTTTTTGAATTTGTTGGTGATTTTCAATGTTGAGATTGTTGAATTTAATGTTGTTTTTCATTGTTGAGGTTTTTGTTGAATTTGTTGGTGATTTTAAATGTTGAGTTTGTTGTTGAATTTTTTGGTGTATTTCATTGTTGAGGATTCTGTTGAATCTGCTGGTGTTTTTGTAAGTCGAGGTTGTTGATGAATTTTTTGGTGTTTTTCTTGTTTGAGGTTTTTGTTGAATTTGTTGGTGTTTTTCATAGTTTAGGTTGTTGTTGAATTTGTTGGTGATTTTCAATATTGAGGTTGCAGTTGAATTTGTTGGTGTTTTTCCATCTTGAGGTATTTGAATTTGTTGGTGTTTACCAAAGTTCAGGTTGTCGTTGATAATTTGGTGTTTTTCAATGTTGAGGTTGTTGTTGAATTTGTTGGTGATTTTCAATATTGAGGTTGTTGTTGAATTTATTGGTGTATTCCATGTTTATTTTTGAATCTTTTTGTATTTTTCAAAGTTGATGTTGCAGTTGAATTTGTTGGTGTTTTTCAATGTTGCCATTGTGGAAGGTGTTGGTGTTTTTCAAAGTTGAGGTTGTTGTTGCATTTTTTGGTGTTTTTCATTGTTGAGGTTTTTTTTGAATTTGTTGGTGATTTTCAATGTTGAGATTGTTGAATTTAATGTTGTTTTTCATTGTTGAGGTTTTTGTTGAATTTGTTGGTGATTTTAAATGTTGAGTTTGTTGTTGAATTTTTTGGTGTATTTCATTGTTGAGGATTCTGTTGAATCTGCTGGTGTTTTTGTAAGTCGAGGTTGTTGATGAATTTTTTGGTGTTTTTCTTGTTTGAGGTTTTTGTTGAATTTGTTGGTGTTTTTCATTGTTGAGGTTGTTGTTGAATTTGTTGGTGATTTTCAATGTTGAGGTTGTGTTTGAATTTGTTGGTGTTTTTCCATGTTGAGGTTTTTGAATTTGTTGGTGTTTTTCAAAGTTGAGGTTGTTGTTGAATTTGTTGGTGATTTTCAATGTTGAGTTTGTTGTTGAATTTTTTGGTGTTTTTCATGTTTGAGGTTGCTGTTGAAATTTTTGGTGTTTTTCATTGTTGAGGTTTTTGTTGAATTTTTTTGTGTTTTTGAATGTTGAGGTTGTTGATCAACTTTTTGATGTTTTTCATTGTAGAGATTTTTGTTGAATTTGTTGGTGATTTTCAATGTTGAGGTTGTTGTTGAATTTTTTGGTGTTTTTCATGTTTGAGGTTGCTGTTGAAATTTTTGGTGTTTTTCATTGTTGAGGTTTTTGTTGAATTTTTTTGTGTTTTTGAATGTTGAGGTTGTTGATCAACTTTTTGATGTTTTTCATTGTAGAGATTTTTGTTGAATTTGTTGGTGATTTTCAATGTTGAGGTTGTTGTTGAATTTATTGGTGTATTCAATGTTTTAATTTGAATCTTTTTGTATTTTTCAAAGTTGAAGTTGCAATTGAATTTGTTCCTGTTTCTCATTGTTGAGGTTGTTGAATTTTTTGGTGTTTTTCAAAGTTGAGGTTGTTGTTGAATTTTTTGGTGCTTATCATTGTTGAGGTTTTTGTTCAATTTTTTGGTGTTTTTGAATGTTGAGGTTGTTGATGAATTTTTTGGTGTTTTTATTGGTTGAGGTTTTTGTTGAATTTGTTGGTGTTTTTCATTGTTGAGGTTGTTGTTGAGTTTATTGGTGTTTTTCATTGTTGAGGTTTTTGTTGAATTTGTTGGTGTTTTTGAATGTTGAGGTTGTTGTTGAATTGTTTGTTGTTTTTCATTGTTGTGGTTGTTGCTGTTGAAATTTTGATGTTATTCATTGTTGAGGTTGTTGTTGTATTTGTTGGTGTAATCATTTTTTATTTTGTTGAACCTTTTTGTATTTTAAAAGTTGAGGTTGTTGTTGAATTTGTTGGTGTATTTGAATGTTGAGGTTGTTAAATCAGTCGGTGTTTTTCAAATTGAGGTTGTTGTTGAATTTTTTGGTGTTTTTCATTGTTGAGGTTTTTGTTGAATTTGTTGGTGTTTTTCATAGTTTAGGTTGTTGTTGAATTTGTTGGTGATTTTCAATATTGAGGTTGCAGTTGAATTTGTTGGTGTTTTTCCATCTTGAGGTATTTGAATTTGTTGGTGTTTATCAAAGTTCAGGTTGTCGTTGATAATTTGGTGTTTTTCAATGTTGAGGTTGTTGTTGAATTTGTTGGTGATTTTCAATATTGAGGTTGTTGTTGAATTTATTGGTGTATTCCATGTTTATTTTTGAATCTTTTTGTATTTTTCAAAGTTGATGTTGCAGTTGAATTTGTTGGTGTTTTTCAATGTTGCCGTTGTGGAAGGTGTTGGTGTTTTTCAAAGTTGAGGTTGTTGTTGCATTTTTTGGTGTTTTTCATTGTTGAGGTTTTTTTTGAATTTGTTGGTGATTTTCAATGTTGAGATTGTTGAATTTAATGTTGTTTTTCATTGTTGAGGTTTTTGTTGAATTTGTTGGTGATTTTAAATGTTGAGTTTGTTGTTGAATTTTTTGGTGTATTTCATTGTTGAGGATTCTGTTGAATCTGCTGGTGTTTTTGTAAGTCGAGGTTGTTGATGAATTTTTTGGTGTTTTTCTTGTTTGAGGTTTTTGTTGAATTTGTTGGTGTTTTTCATTGTTGAGGTTGTTGTTGAATTTGTTGGTGATTTTCAATGTTGAGGTTGTGTTTGAATTTGTTGGTGTTTTTCCATGTTGAGGTTTTTGAATTTGTTGGTGTTTTTCAAAGTTGAGGTTGTTGTTGAATTTGTTGGTGATTTTCAATGTTGAGTTTGTTGTTGAATTTTTTGGTGTTTTTCATGTTTGAGGTTGCTGTTGAAATTTTTGGTGTTTTTCATTGTTGAGGTTTTTGTTGAATTTTTTTGTGTTTTTGAATGTTGAGGTTGTTGATCAACTTTTTGATGTTTTTCATTGTAGAGATTTTTGTTGAATTTGTTGGTGATTTTCAATGTTGAGGTTGTTGTTGAATTTTTTGGTGTTTTTCATGTTTGAGGTTGCTGTTGAAATTTTTGGTGTTTTTCATTGTTGAGGTTTTTGTTGAATTTTTTTGTGTTTTTGAATGTTGAGGTTGTTGATCAACTTTTTGATGTTTTTCATTGTAGAGATTTTTGTTGAATTTGTTGGTGATTTTCAATGTTGAGGTTGTTGTTGAATTTATTGGTGTATTCAATGTTTTAATTTGAATCTTTTTGTATTTTTCAAAGTTGAGGTTGCAATTGAATTTGTTCCTGTTTCTCATTGTTGAGGTTGTTGAATTTTTTGGTGTTTTTCAAAGTTGAGGTTGTTGTTGAATTTTTTGGTGCTTATCATTGTTGAGGTTTTTGTTCAATTTTTTGGTGTTTTTGAATGTTGAGGTTGTTGATGAATTTTTTGGTGTTTTTATTGGTTGAGGTTTTTGTTGAATTTGTTGGTGTTTTTCATTGTTGAGGTTGTTGTTGAGTTTATTGGTGTTTTTCAATGTTGAGGTTGTGTTTGAATTTGTTAGTGTTTTTCCATGTTGAGGTTCTTGAATTTGTTGGTGCTTTTCAAAGTTGAGGTTGCTCTTGAATTTGTTGGTGTTTTTCAATGTTGAGTTTGTTTTTGAATTTTTTGGTGTATTTCATTTTTGAGGTTGTTGTTGAAATTTTTGTAGTTTTTCAATGTTAATGTTGATGTTGAATTTTTTGGTGATTTTCAATGTTGAGTTTGTTGTTGAATTTGTTGGTGTTTTTCAAAGTTGACGTTGTTGTCGAATTTTTTTGTGTTTTTTAATTGTTGATGTTTTTGTTGAATTTGTTGGTGTTGTTGAATGTTGAGGTTGTTGATGAATTTTTTGGTGTTTTTCATTGTTGAGGTTGTTGTTGAATTTGTTGGTGTTTTTGAATGTTGAGGTTGTTGATGAATTTTTTGGTGTTTTTCTTTTTTGTGGTTTTTGTTGAATTTGTTGGTGTTTTTCATTGTTGAGGTTGTTGTTGAATTTGTTGGTGATTATCAAAGTTGAGGTTGTTGTTGAATTTGTTGGTGATTTTTAATGTTGAGTTTGTTGTTGAATTATTTGGTGTTTTTCACTTTTGAGGTTTTTGTTGAATTTATTGGTGTTTTTCATTGTTGAGGTTGTTGATGATCTTTTTGATGTTTTTCATTGTTGAGGTTTCTGTTGAATTTGTTGGTGATTTTCAATGTTGAGGTTGTTGTTGAATTTATTGGTGTATTCAATGTTTTAATTTGAATCTTTTTGTATTTTTCAAAGTTAAGGTTGCAATTGAATTTGTTCCTGTTTCTCATTGTTGAGGTTATTGAATTTTTTGGTGTTTTTCAAAGTTGAGGTTGTTGTTGAATTTTTTGGTGTTTATCATTGTTGAGGTTTTTGTTCAATTTTTTGGTGTTTTTGAATGTTGAGGTTGTTGATGAATTTTTTGGTATTTTTATTGGTTGAGGTTTTTGTTGAATTTGTTGGTGTTTTTCATTGTTGAGGTTGTTGTTGAATTTATTGGTGATTTTCAATGTTGAGGTTGTGTTTGAATTTGTTAGTGTTTTTCCATGTTGAGGTTCTTGAATTTGTTGGTGTTTTTCAATGTTGAGTTTGTTGTTGAATTTTTTGGTGTATTTCATTTATGAGGTTGTTGTTGAAATTTTTGTAGTTTTTCAATGTTAATGTTGATGTTGAATTTTTTGGTGATTTTCAATGTTGAGTTTGTTGTTGAATTTGTTGGTGTTTTTCAAAGTTGACGTTGTTGTCGAATGTTTTGGTGTTTTTTAATTGTTGATGTTTTTGTTGAATTTGTTGGTGTTGTTGAATGTTGAGGTTGTTGATGATTTTTTTGGTGTTTTTCATTGTTGAGGTTGTTGTTGAATTTGTTGGTGTTTTTGAATGTTGAGGTTGTTGATGAATTTTTTGGTGTTTTTCTTTGTTGAGGTTTTTGTTGAATTTGTTGGTGTTTTTCATTGTTGAGGTTGTTGTTGAATTTGTTGGTGATTTTCAATGTTGAGGTTTTTGAATTTGTTGGTGTTTTTCAAAGTTGAGGATGCAGTTGAATTAGTTGCTGTTTCTCAATGTTGAGGTTGTTGAATTTATAGATGTTTTTCAAAGTTGAGGTTGTTGTTAAATTTTTAGATGTTTTTCATTGCTGAGGTTGTTGTTGAATTTGTTGGTGATTTTCAATGTTGAGGTTGTGTTTGAATTTGTTGGTGTTTTTCCATGTTGAGGTTTTTGAATTTGTTGGTGTTTTTCAAAGTTGAGGTTGTTGTTGAATTTTTTGGTGTTTATCATTGTTGAGGTTTTTGTTCAATTTTTTGGTGTTTTTGAATGTTGAGGTTGTTGATGAATTTTTTGATGTTTTTCTTGGTTGAGGTTTTTGTTGAATTTGTTGGTGTTTTTCATTGTTGAGGTTGTTGTTGAATTTATTGGTGATTTTCAATGTTGAGGTTGTGTTTGAATTTGTTAGTGTTTTTCCATGTTGAGGTTCTTGAATTTGTTGGTGCTTTTCAAAGTTGAGGTTGTTCTTGAATTTGTTGGTGTTTTTCAATGTTGAGTTTGTTGTTGAATTTTTTGGTGTATTTCATTTTTGAGGTTGTTGTTGAAATTTTTGTAGTTTTTCAATGTTAAGGTTGATGTTGAATTTTTTGGTGATTTGCAATGTTGAGTTTGTTGTTGAATTTGTTGGTGTTTTTCAAAGTTGACGTTGTTGTCGAATTTTTTTGTGTTTTTTAATTGTTGATGTTTTTGTTGAATTTGTTGGTGTTGTTGAATGTTGAGGTTGTTGATGAATTTTTTGGTGTTTTTCATTGTTGAGGTTGTTGTTGAATTTCTTGGTGTTTTTGAATGTTGAGGTTGTTGATGAATTTTTGGTGATTTTCTTTGTTGAGGTTTTTGTTCAATTTGTTGGTGTTTTTCATTGCTGAGGTTGTTGTGGAATTTGTTGGTGTTTTTCCATGTTGAGGTTTTTGAATTTGTTGCTGTCTCTCAAAGTTGAGGTTGTTGTTGAATTTGTTGGTGATTTTCAATGTTGAGTTTGTTGTTGAATTTTTTGGTGTTTTTCATTGTTGAGGTTGTTGTTGAAATTGTTGGAGATTTTCAATGTTGAGGTTGATGTTGAATTTTTTTGTGATTTTCAATGTTGAGTTTGTTGTTAAATTTGTTGGCGTTTTTCAATGTTGAGGTTGTTGAATTTGTTGGTATTTTTCAAAGTTGACGTTGATGTTGAATTTTTTGGTGTTTTTAATTGTTGAGGTTTTTGTTGAATTTGTTGGTGTTTTCGAATGTTGAGTTTGTTGATGAATTTTTGTGGTGTTTTTCATTGTTGAGGTTGTTGTTGAATTTGTTGGTGTTTTTGCATGTTGAGGTTGTTGATGAATTTTTTGATGTATTCTTTGTTGAGTTTTTTGTTGAATTTGTTGGTGTTTTTCATTGTTGAGGTTGTTGTTGAATTTGTTGGTGATTTTCAATGTTGAGTTTGTTGTTGAATTTTTGGTGTTTTTCATTGTTGAGGTTGTTGTTGAAATTTTTGGAGTTTTTCAATGTTGAGGTTGTTGTTGAATCTTTTTGTATTTTTCAAAGTTGAGGTTGCAGTTGAATTTGTTGCTGTTTCTCAATGTTGAGGTTGTTGAATTTTTTGGTGTTTTTCAAAGTTGAGGTTGTTGTTGAATTTTTAGATGTTTTTCATTGCTGAGGTTGCTGTTGAATTTGTTGGTGATTTTTAATTTTGAGGTTGTTGAAGTTGTTGGTGTTTTTCAAAGCTGAGGTTGTTGTTGAATTTTTTGGTGTTGTTCATTTTTGAGGTTTTTGTTGAATTTGTTGGTGATTTTCAATGTTGAAGTTGTTGTTGAATTTTTTGGTGTTTTTCATTGTTGAGGATTCTGTTGAATTTGTTGGTGATTTTCAAGGTTGAGGTTGTTGTTGAATTTTTTGGTGTTTTTCATTGTTGAGGTTTTAGTTGAATTTGTTGGTGATTTTCAATGTTCAGTTTGTTGTTGAATTATTTGATGTTTTTCATTGTTGAGGTTGTTGTTGAAATTTTTGGGATTTTTCATTGTTGAGGTTTTTGTTGATTTTTTTGATGTTTTTGAATGTTGAGGTTGTTGATGAACTTTTTGATGTTTTTCATTGTTGAGGTTTTTGTTGAATTTGTTGGTGATTTTCAACGTTGAGGTTTTGTTGATTTTATTGGTGTATTCAATGTTTTTATTTGAATGTTTTTGTATTTTTCAAAGTTGAGGTTGCAATTGAATTTGTTGCTGATTCTCATTGTTGAGGTTGTTGAATTTTTTGGTGTTTTTCAAAGTTGAGGATGCTGTTGAATTTTTTGGCGTTTTTCAATGTTGAGGTTTCTGTTCAATTTTTGGGTGATTTTCAATGTTGAGGTTGTTGAATTTATTGGTGATTTTCATTGATGAGGTTTATGTTGAATTTGTTGGTGATTTTTAATGTTCAGTTTGTTGTTGAATTTTTTGGTGTTTTTCAAAGTTAAGGATGTTGTTGAATTTTTTGGCGTTTTTCAATGTTGAGGTTTTTGTTCAATTTTTTGGTGATTTTCAATGCTGAGGTTGTTGAATTTATTGGTGATTTTCATTGATGAGGTTTATGTTGAATTTGTTGGTGATTTTCAATGTTGAGGTTTTTGTTCAATTTTTTGGTGATTTTCAATGTTGAGGTTGTTGAATTTATTGGTGTTTTTCATTGCTGAGGTTTTTGTTCAATTTTTTGGTGATTTTCAATGTTGAGGTTGTTGTTGAATCTTTTTGTATTTTTCAAAGTTGAGGTTGCAGTTGAATTTGTTGCTGTTTCTCAATGTTGAGGTTGTTGAATTTTTTGGTGTTTTTCAAAGTTGAGGTTGTTGTTGAATTTGTTGGTGATTTTCAATATTGAGGTTGTTGTTGAATTTATTGGTGTATTCAATGTATTTTTTTTAATCTTTTTGTATTTTTCAAAGTTGAGGTTGCAGTTGAATTTGTTGCTGTTTCTCAATGTTGAAGTTGTTGAATTTTTTGGTGTTTTTCATTGTTGAGGTTTTTGTTGAATTTTTTGGTGTTTTTGAATGTTGAGGTTGTTGATGAATGTTTTGGTGTTTTTCATTGTTGAGGTTTTTGTTGAATTTGTTGGTGATTTTCAATGTTGAGGTTGTTGTTGAATTTTTTGGTGTTTTTCATTATTGAGATTTTTGTTGAAATTGTTGGTGTTTTTGAATGATGAGGTTGTTGATGAATATTTTGGTGTTTTTCATTGTTGAGGTTTTTGTTTAATTTTTAGGTGATTTTCAATGTTGTGTTTCTTGTTGAATTTTTTGGTGTTATTCATTGTTGAGGTTGTTGTTGAACTTGTTGGAGTTTTTCAATGTCGAGGTTTTGTTGAATTTTTTGGTGATTTTCAATGTTGAGGTTTTTGTTCAATTTTTTGGTGATTTTCAATGTTGAGTTTGTTGTTGAATTTGTTGGTGTTTTTCAAAGTTGACGTTGTTGTCGAATGTTTTGGTGTTTTTTAATTGTTGATGTTTTTGTTGAATTTGTTGGTGTTGTTGAATGTTGAGGTTGTTGATGATTTTTTTGGTGTTTTTCATTGTTGAGGTTGTTGTTGAATTTGTTGGTGTTTTTGAATGTTGAGGTTGTTGATGAATTTTTTGGTGTTTTTCTTTGTTGAGGTTTTTGTTGAATTTGTTGGTGTTTTTCATTGTTGAGGTTGTTGTTGAATTTGTTGGTGATTTTCAATGTTGAGGTTTTTGAATTTGTTGGTGTTTTTCAAAGTTGAGGATGCAGTTGAATTAGTTGCTGTTTCTCAATGTTGAGGTTGTTGAATTTATAGATGTTTTTCAAAGTTGAGGTTGTTGTTAAATTTTTAGATGTTTTTCATTGCTGAGGTTGTTGTTGAATTTGTTGGTGATTTTCAATGTTGAGGTTGTGTTTGAATTTGTTGGTGTTTTTCCATGTTGAGGTTTTTGAATTTGTTGGTGTTTTTCAAAGTTGAGGTTGTTGTTGAATTTTTTGGTGTTTATCATTGTTGAGGTTTTTGTTCAATTTTTTGGTGTTTTTGAATGTTGAGGTTGTTGATGAATTTTTTGATGTTTTTCTTGGTTGAGGTTTTTGTTGAATTTGTTGGTGTTTTTCATTGTTGAGGTTGTTGTTGAATTTATTGGTGATTTTCAATGTTGAGGTTGTGTTTGAATTTGTTAGTGTTTTTCCATGTTGAGGTTCTTGAATTTGTTGGTGCTTTTCAAAGTTGAGGTTGTTCTTGAATTTGTTGGTGTTTTTCAATGTTGAGTTTGTTGTTGAATTTTTTGGTGTATTTCATTTTTGAGGTTGTTGTTGAAATTTTTGTAGTTTTTCAATGTTAAGGTTGATGTTGAATTTTTTGGTGATTTGCAATGTTGAGTTTGTTGTTGAATTTGTTGGTGTTTTTCAAAGTTGACGTTGTTGTCGAATGTTTTGGTGTTTTTTAATTGTTGATGTTTTTGTTGAATTTGTTGGTGTTGTTGAATGTTGAGGTTGTTGATGATTTTTTTGGTGTTATTCATTGTTGAGGTTGTTGTTGAACTTGTTGGAGTTTTTCAATGTCGAGGTTTTGTTGAATTTTTTGGTGATTTTCAATGTTGAGGTTTTTGTTCAATTTTTTGGTGATTTTCAATGTTGAGGTTGTTGAATTTATTGGTGTTTTTCATTGCTGAGTGTTTTGTTCAATTTTGTTAGTGATTTTCAATGTTAAGGTTGTTGTTGAATCTTTTTGTATTTTTCAAAGTTGAGGTTGCAGTTGAATTTGTTGCTGTTTCTCAGTGTCGAGGTTGTTGAATTTTTTGCTGTTTTTCAAAGTTGAGGTTGTTGTTGAATTTGTTGTTGATTTTCAATATTGAGCTTGTTGTTGAATTTATTGGTGTATTCAATGTATTTTTTTTAATCTTTTTGTATTTTTCAAAGTTGAGGTTGCAGTTGAATTTGTTGCTGTTTCTCAGTGTTGAGGTTGTTGAATTTTTTGGTGTTTTTCAAAGTTGAGGTTGTTGTTGAATTTGTTGTTGACTTTCAATATTGAGGTTGTTGTTGAATTTATTGGTGTATTCAATGTTTTTTTTTTAATCTTTTTGTATTTTTCAAAGTTGAGGTTGCAGTTGAATTTGTTGCTGTTTCTCAATGTTGAGATTGTTGAATTTTTTTGTGGTTTTCAAAGCTGTGGTTGTTGTTGAATTTTTTGATAGTTTTCATTGCTGAGGTTGTTGTTGAATTTGTTGGTCTTTTTCAATGTTTAGGTTGTTGAATTTGTTGGTGTTTTTCAAAGATGAGTTTGTTGTTGAATTTGTTGGTGTATTTGAATGTTGAGGTTGTTAAATCTGTTGATGTTTCTCAAATTGAGGTTGTTGTTGAATTTTTTGGTGTTTTTCATTGTTGAGGTTTTTTTTGAATTTGTTGGTGTTTTTCATAGATGAGGTTGTTGTTGAATTTGTTGGTGAGTTTTAATATTGAGGTTGTAGTTGAATTTGTTGGTGTTTTTCCATGTTGAGGTTTTTGAATTTGTGGGACTTTTTCAAAGTTGAGGTTGTTGTTGAATTTATTGGTGATTTTCAATATTGAGGTTGTTGTTGAATTTATTGGTGTATTCAATGTTTTTTTTTGAATCTTTTTGTATTTTTTAAAGTTGAGGTTGCAGTTGAATTTGTTGCTGTTTCTCAATGTTGAGGTTGTTGAATTTTTTGGTGTTGTTCAAAGATGAGGTTGTTGCTGAATTTTTTGATGTTTTTCATTGCTGAGGTTGTTGTTGAATTTGTTGGTGATTTTCAATGTTGAGGTTGTTGAATTTATTGGTGTTAACAATGGTTTTTTTTTATCTTTTTTGTATTTTTCAAAGTTGAGGTTGCAGTTGAATTTGTTGGTGTTTTTCAATGTTGAGGTTCTTGAAGTTGTTGGTGTTTTTCAAAGTTGAGGTTGTTGTTGAATTTTTTGGTGTTTTTCATCGTTGAGGTTTTTGTTGAATTTGTTGGAGTTTTTGAATGTTGAGGTTGTTGATGAATTTTTTGGTGTTTTTCATTGTTGAGGTTTTTGTTGAATTTGTTGTTGATTTTCAATGTTGAGGTTGTTGTTGAATTTATTGGTGTATTCAATGTTTTTATTTGTATCTTTTTGTATTATTCAAAACTAACGTTGCAGTTGAATTTCTTGCTGTTTCTCAATGTTGAGGTTGTTGAATTTTTTGGTGTTATTCAGAGTTGAGGTTGTTGTTGAATTTTTTGATGTTTTTCATTGCTGAGGTTGTTGTTGAATTAGTTGATGATTTTCAATGTTGAGGTTGTTGACGTCGTTGGTATTTTTCAAAGTTGAGGTTTTTGTTGAATTATTTGGTGTTTTTGAATGTTGAGGTTGTTGATGAATTATTTGGTGTTTCTCATTGTTGAGGTTTCTGTTGAATTTGGTGGTGTTTTTGAATGTTGAGGTTGTTGATGAATTTTTTGGTGTTTTTCATTGTTGAGGTTTTTGTTGAATTTGTTGGTGATTTTCAATATTGAGGTTGTGTTTGAATTTGTTGGTGTTTTTCCATGTTGAGGTTTTTGAATTTGTTGGTGTTTTTCAAAGTTGAGGTTGTTGTTGAATTTGTTGGTGATTTTCAATGTTGAGTTTGTTTTTGAATTTTTTGGTGTTTTTCATTGTTGAGGTTATTGTTGGTATTACTGGAGTTTTTCAATGTTGAGGTTGTTGTTGAATTTTTTGGTGATTTTCAATTTTGAGAATGTTGTTGAATTTGTTGGTGTATTTTCAATGTTGACTTTGTTGTTGAATTTGTTGGTGTTTTTGAATGTTGAGGTTGTTGTTGAATTGTTTGTTGTTTTTCATTGTTGTGGTTGTTGTTGTTGAAATTTTGATGTTATTCATTGTTGAGGTTGTTGTTGTATTTGTTGGTGTAATCATTTTTTATTTTGTTGAACCTTTTTGTATTTTAAAAGTTGAGGTTGTTGTTGAATTTGTTGGTGTATTTGAATGTTGAGGTTGTTAAATCAGTCGGTGTTTTTCAAATTGAGGTTGTTGTTGAATTTTTTGGTGTTTTTCATTGTTGAGGTTTTTGTTGAATTTGTTGGTGTTTTTCATAGTTTAGGTTGTTGTTGAATTTGTTGGTGATTTTCAATATTGAGGTTGCAGTTGAATTTGTTGGTGTTTTTCCATCTTGAGGTATTTGAATTTGTTGGTGTTTATCAAAGTTCAGGTTGTCGTTGATAATTTGGTGTTTTTCAATGTTGAGGTTGTTGTTGAATTTGTTGGTGATTTTCAATATTGAGGTTGTTGTTGAATTTATTGGTGTATTCCATGTTTATTTTTGAATCTTTTTGTATTTTTCAAAGTTGATGTTGCAGTTGAATTTGTTGCTGTTTCTCAATGTTGAAGTTGTTGAATTTTTTGGTGTTTTTCAAAGTTGAGGTTGTTGAATTTTTTGATGTTTTTCATTGCAGAGGTTGTTGTTGAATTTGTTGTTGATTTTCAATGTTGAGGTTGTTGAATTTATTGGTGTTATCAATGGTTTTTTTTGATCTTTTTTGTATTTTTCAAAGTTGAGGGTGCAGTTGAATATGTTGGTATTTTTCAATGTTGAGGTTGTTGAAGTTGTTGGTGTTTTTCAAAGTTGAGGTTGTTGTTGAATTTTTTGGTGTTTTTCATTGTTGATGTTTTTGTTGAATTTTTTGGTGTTTTTGAATGTTGAGGTTGCTGATCAATTTTTTGGTGTTTTTCATTGTTGAGGTTTTTGTTGAATTTGTTGTTGGTTTTCAATGTTGAGCTTGTTGTTGAATTTTTTGGTGTTTTTCATTGTTGAGGTTTTTGTTTAATTTGTTGGTGTTTTTGAATGTTGAGGTTGTTGATTAATTTTTCGGTGTTTTTCATTGTTGAGGTTTTTTTTGAATTTGTTGGTGATTTTCAATGTTGAGTTTCTTGTTGAATTTTTTGGTGTTTTTCATTGTTGAGGTTGTTGTTGAACTTGTTGGAGTTTTTCAATGTTGAGGTTGTTGTTGAATTTTTTGGAGATTTTCAATGTTGCGTTTGTTGTTGAATTTGTTGGTGTTTTTCAATGTTGAGATTGTTGAATTTGTTGGTATTTTTCAAAGTTCACGTTGTTGTTGAATTTTTTGGAGTTTTTAATTGTTGCGGTTTTTGTTGAATTTGTTGGTGTTTTTCATTGTTGTGGTTGTTGTTGTTGAATTTTTGATGTTTTTCATTGTTGAGGTTGTTGTTAAATTTGTTGGTGATTTTCAATATTGAGGTTGTTGTTGAATTTGTTGGTGTTTTTCATTGTCGTGGTTGTTGTTGTTGAATTTTTGATTTTTTTTATTGTTGAGCTTGTTGTTAAATTTGTTGGTGATTTTCAATTTTGCGGTTGTTGTTGAATTTGTTGTTGTTATCAATTTTTCTTTTGTTGAACCTTTTTGTATTTGTAATAGTTGAGGTTGTTGTTGAATTTGTTGGTGTTTTTCAATGTTGACGTTGTTGAATATGTAGGTGTTATTCAAAGCTGCGTTTGTTGTTGAATTTGTTGATGTATTTGAATGTTGAGGTTGTTAAATCTGTTGATGTTTTTCAAATTGAGTTTGTTGTTGAATTTTTTGTTGTTTTTCATTGTTGAGGTTTTTGTTGAATTTGTTGGTGTTTTTAATAGTTCAGGTTCTTGTTGAATTTGTTGGTGATTTTCAATATTGAGGTTGAAGTTGAATTTGTTGGAGATTTTCAATGTTGAAGATGTTGTTGAATTTAGTTTTGTATTCAATGTTTTTATTTGAATCTTTTTGTATTTTTCAAACCTAAGGTTGCAGTTGAATTTCTTGCTGTTTCTCAATGGTGAGGTTGTTGAATTTTTTTGGTGTTATTCAAAGTTGAGGTTGTTGTTGAATTTTTCGATGTTTTACATTGCTGAGGTTGGTGTTGAATTAGTTGATGATTTTCAATGTTGAGGTTGTTGAAGTTGTTGGTGTTTTTCAATGTTGAGGTTGTAGTTGAATATGTTGGTGTTTTTCAATGTTGAGGTTGTTGAAGTTGTTGGCGTTTTTCAAAGTTGAGGCTGTTGTTGAATTTTTTGGTGTTTTTGAATGTTGAGGTTGTTGATGAATTTTTCGGTGTTTTTCATTGTTGAGGTTTTTGTTGAATTTGTTGGTGATTTTCAATGTTGAGGTTGTTGTTGAATTTTTTGGTGTTTTTCATTGTTGAGATTTTTGTTGAATTTGTTGGTGTTTTTGAATGTTGAGGTTGTTGATGAATATTTTGGTGTTTTTCATTGTTGAGGTTTTTGTTGAATTTGTTGGAGTTTTTCAATGTCGAGGTTTTTGTTGAATTTTTTGGTGATTTTCAATGTTGAGTTTGTTGTTGAATTTGTTGTTGATTTTCAATGTTGAGGTTGTTGTTGAATTTATTGGTGTATTCAATGTTTTTATTTGTATCTTTTTGTATTATTCAAAACTAACGTTGCAGTTGAATTTCTTGCTGTTTCTCAATGTTGAGGTTGTTGAATTTTTTGGTGTTATTCAGAGTTGAGGTTGTTGTTGAATTTTTTGATGTTTTTCATTGCTGAGGTTGTTGTTGAATTAGTTGATGATTTTCAATGTTGAGGTTGTTGACGTCGTTGGTATTTTTCAAAGTTGAGGTTTTTGTTGAATTATTTGGTGTTTTTGAATGTTGAGGTTGTTGATGAATTATTTGGTGTTTCTCATTGTTGAGGTTTCTGTTGAATTTGGTGGTGTTTTTGAATGTTGAGGTTGTTGATGAATTTTTTGGTGTTTTTCATTGTTGAGGTTTTTGTTGAATTTGTTGGTGATTTTCAATATTGAGGTTGTGTTTGAATTTGTTGGTGTTTTTCCATGTTGAGGTTTTTGAATTTGTTGGTGTTTTTCAAAGTTGAGGTTGTTGTTGAATTTGTTGGTGATTTTCAATGTTGAGTTTGTTTTTGAATTTTTTGGTGTTTTTCATTGTTGAGGTTATTGTTGGTATTACTGGAGTTTTTCAATGTTGAGGTTGTTGTTGAATTTTTTGGTGATTTTCAATTTTGAGAATGTTGTTGAATTTGTTGGTGTATTTTCAATGTTGACTTTGTTGTTGAATTTGTTGGTGTTTTTGAATGTTGAGGTTGTTGTTGAATTGTTTGTTGTTTTTCATTGTTGTGGTTGTTGTTGTTGAAATTTTGATGTTATTCATTGTTGAGGTTGTTGTTGTATTTGTTGGTGTAATCATTTTTTATTTTGTTGAACCTTTTTGTATTTTAAAAGTTGAGGTTGTTGTTGAATTTGTTGGTGTATTTGAATGTTGAGGTTGTTAAATCAGTCGGTGTTTTTCAAATTGAGGTTGTTGTTGAATTTTTTGGTGTTTTTCATTGTTGAGGTTTTTGTTGAATTTGTTGGTGTTTTTCATAGTTTAGGTTGTTGTTGAATTTGTTGGTGATTTTCAATATTGAGGTTGCAGTTGAATTTGTTGGTGTTTTTCCATCTTGAGGTATTTGAATTTGTTGGTGTTTATCAAAGTTCAGGTTGTCGTTGATAATTTGGTGTTTTTCAATGTTGAGGTTGTTGTTGAATTTGTTGGTGATTTTCAATATTGAGGTTGTTGTTGAATTTATTGGTGTATTCCATGTTTATTTTTGAATCTTTTTGTATTTTTCAAAGTTGATGTTGCAGTTGAATTTGTTGCTGTTTCTCAATGTTGAAGTTGTTGAATTTTTTGGTGTTTTTCAAAGTTGAGGTTGTTGTTGAATTTTTTGATGTTTTTCATTGCTGAGGTTGTTGTTGAATTTGTTGTTGATTTTCAATGTTGAGGTTGTTGAATTTATTGGTGTTATCAATGGTTTTTTTTGATCTTTTTTGTATTTTTCAAAGTTGAGGGTGCAGTTGAATATGTTGGTATTTTTCAATGTTGAGGTTGTTGAAGTTGTTGGTGTTTTTCAAAGTTGAGGTTGTTGTTGAATTTTTTGGTGTTTTTCATTGTTGATGTTTTTGTTGAATTTTTTGGTGTTTTTGAATGTTGAGGTTGCTGATCAATTTTTTGGTGTTTTTCATTGTTGAGGTTTTTGTTGAATTTGTTGTTGGTTTTCAATGTTGAGCTTGTTGTTGAATTTTTTGGTGTTTTTCATTGTTGAGGTTTTTGTTTAATTTGTTGGTGTTTTTGAATGTTGAGGTTGTTGATTAATTTTTCGGTGTTTTTCATTGTTGAGGTTTTTTTTGAATTTGTTGGTGATTTTCAATGTTGAGTTTCTTGTTGAATTTTTTGGTGTTTTTCATTGTTGAGGTTGTTGTTGAACTTGTTGGAGTTTTTCAATGTTGAGGTTGTTGTTGAATTTTTTGGAGATTTTCAATGTTGCGTTTGTTGTTGAATTTGTTGGTGTTTTTCAATGTTGAGATTGTTGAATTTGTTGGTATTTTTCAAAGTTCACGTTGTTGTTGAATTTTTTGGAGTTTTTAATTGTTGCGGTTTTTGTTGAATTTGTTGGTGTTTTTCATTGTTGTGGTTGTTGTTGTTGAATTTTTGATGTTTTTCATTGTTGAGGTTGTTGTTAAATTTGTTGGTGATTTTCAATATTGAGGTTGTTGTTGAATTTGTTGGTGTTTTTCATTGTCGTGGTTGTTGTTGTTGAATTTTTGATTTTTTTTATTGTTGAGCTTGTTGTTAAATTTGTTGGTGATTTTCAATTTTGCGGTTGTTGTTGAATTTGTTGTTGTTATCAATTTTTCTTTTGTTGAACCTTTTTGTATTTGTAATAGTTGAGGTTGTTGTTGAATTTGTTGGTGTTTTTCAATGTTGACGTTGTTGAATATGTAGGTGTTATTCAAAGCTGCGTTTGTTGTTGAATTTGTTGATGTATTTGAATGTTGAGGTTGTTAAATCTGTTGATGTTTTTCAAATTGAGTTTGTTGTTGAATTTTTTGTTGTTTTTCATTGTTGAGGTTTTTGTTGAATTTGTTGGTGTTTTTAATAGTTCAGGTTCTTGTTGAATTTGTTGGTGATTTTCAATATTGAGGTTGAAGTTGAATTTGTTGGAGATTTTCAATGTTGAAGATGTTGTTGAATTTAGTTTTGTATTCAATGTTTTTATTTGAATCTTTTTGTATTTTTCAAACCTAAGGTTGCAGTTGAATTTCTTGCTGTTTCTCAATGGTGAGGTTGTTGAATTTTTTTGGTGTTATTCAAAGTTGAGGTTGTTGTTGAATTTTTCGATGTTTTACATTGCTGAGGTTGGTGTTGAATTAGTTGATGATTTTCAATGTTGAGGTTGTTGAAGTTGTTGGTGTTTTTCAATGTTGAGGTTGTAGTTGAATATGTTGGTGTTTTTCAATGTTGAGGTTGTTGAAGTTGTTGGCGTTTTTCAAAGTTGAGGCTGTTGTTGAATTTTTTGGTGTTTTTGAATGTTGAGGTTGTTGATGAATTTTTCGGTGTTTTTCATTGTTGAGGTTTTTGTTGAATTTGTTGGTGATTTTCAATGTTGAGGTTGTTGTTGAATTTTTTGGTGTTTTTCATTGTTGAGATTTTTGTTGAATTTGTTGGTGTTTTTGAATGTTGAGGTTGTTGATGAATATTTTGGTGTTTTTCATTGTTGAGGTTTTTGTTGAATTTGTTGGAGTTTTTCAATGTCGAGGTTTTTGTTGAATTTTTTGGTGATTTTCAATGTTGAGTTTGTTGTTGAATTTGTTGTTGATTTTCAATGTTGAGGTTGTTGTTGAATTTATTGGTGTATTCAATGTTTTTATTTGTATCTTTTTGTATTATTCAAAACTAACGTTGCAGTTGAATTTCTTGCTGTTTCTCAATGTTGAGGTTGTTGAATTTTTTGGTGTTATTCAGAGTTGAGGTTGTTGTTGAATTTTTTGATGTTTTTCATTGCTGAGGTTGTTGTTGAATTAGTTGATGATTTTCAATGTTGAGGTTGTTGACGTCGTTGGTATTTTTCAAAGTTGAGGTTTTTGTTGAATTATTTGGTGTTTTTGAATGTTGAGGTTGTTGATGAATTATTTGGTGTTTCTCATTGTTGAGGTTTCTGTTGAATTTGGTGGTGTTTTTGAATGTTGAGGTTGTTGATGAATTTTTTGGTGTTTTTCATTGTTGAGGTTTTTGTTGAATTTGTTGGTGATTTTCAATATTGAGGTTGTGTTTGAATTTGTTGGTGTTTTTCCATGTTGAGGTTTTTGAATTTGTTGGTGTTTTTCAAAGTTGAGGTTGTTGTTGAATTTGTTGGTGATTTTCAATGTTGAGTTTGTTTTTGAATTTTTTGGTGTTTTTCATTGTTGAGGTTATTGTTGGTATTACTGGAGTTTTTCAATGTTGAGGTTGTTGTTGAATTTTTTGGTGATTTTCAATTTTGAGAATGTTGTTGAATTTGTTGGTGTATTTTCAATGTTGACTTTGTTGTTGAATTTGTTGGTGTTTTTGAATGTTGAGGTTGTTGTTGAATTGTTTGTTGTTTTTCATTGTTGTGGTTGTTGTTGTTGAAATTTTGATGTTATTCATTGTTGAGGTTGTTGTTGTATTTGTTGGTGTAATCATTTTTTATTTTGTTGAACCTTTTTGTATTTTAAAAGTTGAGGTTGTTGTTGAATTTGTTGGTGTATTTGAATGTTGAGGTTGTTAAATCAGTCGGTGTTTTTCAAATTGAGGTTGTTGTTGAATTTTTTGGTGTTTTTCATTGTTGAGGTTTTTGTTGAATTTGTTGGTGTTTTTCATAGTTTAGGTTGTTGTTGAATTTGTTGGTGATTTTCAATATTGAGGTTGCAGTTGAATTTGTTGGTGTTTTTCCATCTTGAGGTATTTGAATTTGTTGGTGTTTATCAAAGTTCAGGTTGTCGTTGATAATTTGGTGTTTTTCAATGTTGAGGTTGTTGTTGAATTTGTTGGTGATTTTCAATATTGAGGTTGTTGTTGAATTTATTGGTGTATTCCATGTTTATTTTTGAATCTTTTTGTATTTTTCAAAGTTGATGTTGCAGTTGAATTTGTTGCTGTTTCTCAATGTTGAAGTTGTTGAATTTTTTGGTGTTTTTCAAAGTTGAGGTTGTTGTTGAATTTTTTGATGTTTTTCATTGCTGAGGTTGTTGTTGAATTTGTTGTTGATTTTCAATGTTGAGGTTGTTGAATTTATTGGTGTTATCAATGGTTTTTTTTGATCTTTTTTGTATTTTTCAAAGTTGAGGGTGCAGTTGAATATGTTGGTATTTTTCAATGTTGAGGTTGTTGAAGTTGTTGGTGTTTTTCAAAGTTGAGGTTGTTGTTGAATTTTTTGGTGTTTTTCATTGTTGATGTTTTTGTTGAATTTTTTGGTGTTTTTGAATGTTGAGGTTGCTGATCAATTTTTTGGTGTTTTTCATTGTTGAGGTTTTTGTTGAATTTGTTGTTGGTTTTCAATGTTGAGCTTGTTGTTGAATTTTTTGGTGTTTTTCATTATTGAGGTTTTTGTTTAATTTGTTGGTGTTTTTGAATGTTGAGGTTGTTGATTAATTTTTCGGTGTTTTTCATTGTTGAGGTTTTTTTTGAATTTGTTGGTGATTTTCAATGTCGAGTTTCTTGTTGAATTTTTTGGTGTTTTTCATTGTTGAGGTTGTTGTTGAACTTGTTGGAGTTTTTCAATGTTGAGGTTGTTGTTGAATTTTTTGGAGATTTTCAATGTTGCGTTTGTTGTTGAATTTGTTGGTGTTTTTCAATGTTGAGATTGTTGAATTTGTTGGTATTTTTCAAAGTTCACGTTGTTGTTGAATTTTTTGGAGTTTTTAATTGTTGAGGTTTTTGTTGAATTTGTTGGTGTTTTTCATTGTTGTGGTTGTTGTTGTTGAATTTTTGATGTTTTTCATTGTTGAGGTTGTTGTTAAATTTGTTGGTGATTTTCAATATTGAGGTTGTTGTTGAATTTGTTGGTGTTTTTCATTGTCGTGGTTGTTGTTGTTGAATTTTTGAGGTTTTTCATTGTTGAGCTTGTTGTTAAATTTGTTGGTGATTTTCAATTTTGCGGTTGTTGTTGAATTTGTTGTTGTTATCAATTTTTCTTTTGTTGAACCTTTTTGTATTTGTAATAGTTGAGGTTGTTGTTGAATTTGTTGGTGTTTTTCAATGTTGACGTTGTTGAATATGTAGGTGTTATTCAAAGCTGCGTTTGTTGTTGAATTTGTTGATGTATTTGAATGTTGAGGTTGTTAAATCTGTTGATGTTTTTCAAATTGAGTTTGTTGTTGAATTTTTTGTTGTTTTTCATTGTTGAGGTTTTTGTTGAATTTGTTGGTGTTTTTAATAGTTCAGGTTCTTGTTGAATTTGTTGGTGATTTTCAATATTGAGGTTGAAGTTGAATTTGTTGGAGATTTTCAATGTTGAAGATGTTGTTGAATTTAGTTTTGTATTCAATGTTTTTATTTGAATCTTTTTGTATTTTTCAATCCTAAGGTTGCAGTTGAATTTCTTGCTGTTTCTCAATGGTGAGGTTGTTGAATTTTTTTGGTGTTATTCAAAGTTGAGGTTGTTGTTGAATTTTTCGATGTTTTGCATTGCTGAGGTTGGTGTTGAATTAGTTGATGATTTTCAATGTTGAGGTTGTTGAAGTTGTTGGTGTTTTTCAATGTTGAGGTTGTAGTTGAATATGTTGGTGTTTTTCAATGTTGAGGTTGTTGAAGTTGTTGGCGTTTTTCAAAGTTGAGGCTGTTGTTGAATTTTTTGGTGTTTTTGAATGTTGAGGTTGTTGATGAATTTTTCGGTGTTTTTCATTGTTGAGGTTTTTGTTGAATTTGTTGGTGATTTTCAATGTTGAGGTTGTTGTTGAATTTTTTGGTGTTTTTCATTGTTGAGATTTTTGTTGAATTTGTTGGTGTTTTTGAATGTTGAGGTTGTTGATGAATATTTTGGTGTTTTTCATTGTTGAGGTTTTTGTTGAATTTGTTGGAGTTTTTCAATGTCGAGGTTTTTGTTGAATTTTTTGGTGATTTTCAATGTTGAGTTTGTTGTTGAATTCGTTGGTGTTTTTCAATGTTGAGGTTGTTGAATTTGTTGTTATTTTTCAAAGTTGACGTAGTTGTTGAATTTATTGTTGTTTTTAATTGTTGAGGTTTTTGTTGAATTTGTTGATGTTTTTCATTGTTGTGGTTGTTGTTGTTGAATTTTTGTTGTTTTTCATTGATGAGTTTGTTGTTAAATTTGTTGGTGATTTTGAGTATTGAGTTTGTTGTTGAATTTGTTGGTGTTTTTCATTGTTGTGGTTGTTGTTGAATTTTTGATGTTTTTATTGTTGAGTTTGTTGTTAAATTTGTAGGTGATTTTCAATTTTGAGGTTGTTGTTGAATTTGTTGGTGTTGTCAATTTTTATTTTGTTGAACCTTTTTGTATTTTTAAAAGTTGAGGTTGTTGTTGAATTTGTTGGTCTTTTTCAATGTTTAGGTTGTTGAATTTGTTGGTGTTTTTCAAAGCTGAGTTTGTAGTTGAATTTGTTGGTGTATTTGAATGTTGAGGTTGTTAAATCTGTTGGTGTTTCTCAAATTGAGGTTGTTGTTGAATTTTTTGGTGTTTTTCATTGTTGAGGTTTTTGTTGAATTTGTTGGTGTTTTTCATAGATGAGGTTGTTGTTGAATATGTTGGTGATTTTTAATATTGAGGTTGTAGTTGAATTTGTTGGTGTTTTTCAATGTTGAGGTTCTTGAAGTTGTTGGTGTTTTTCAAAGTTGAGGTTGTTGTTGAATTTTTTGGTGTTTTTCATTGTTGAGGTTTTTGTTGAATTTTTTGGTGTTTTTGAATGTTGAGGTTGGTGATGAATTTTTTTGTGTTTTTCATTGTTAAGGTTTTTGTTGAATTTGTTGTGATTTTCAATGTTGAGGTTGTTGTTGAATTTATTGGTGTATTCAATGTTTTTATTTGAATCTTTTTGTATTTTTCAAACCTAACGTTGCAGTTGAATTTCTTACTGTTTCTCAATGTTGAGGTTGTTGAATTTTTTGGTGTTATTCAAAGTTGAGGTTGTTGTTGAATTTTTTTGATGTTTTTCATTGCTGAGGTTGTTGTTGAATTAGTTGATGATTTTCAATGTTGAGGTTGTTGACGTTGATGGTATTTTTCCAAGTTGAGGTTTTAATTGAATTATTTGGTGTTTTTGAATGTTGAGGTTGTTGATGAATTTTTTGGTGTTTTTCATTCTTGAGGTTTTTGTTGAATTTGTTGGTGATTTTCATTGTTGAGGTTGTTGTTGAATTTTTTGGTGTTTCTCATTGTTTAGGTTTCTGTTGAATTTGGTGGTGTTTTTGAATGTTGAGGTTGTTGATGAATTTTTTGGTGTTTTTCATTGTTGAGGTTTTTGTTGAATTTGTTGGTGATTTTCAATATTGAGGTTGTGTTTGAATTTGTTGGTGTTTTTCCATGTTGAGGTTTTTGAATTTGTTGGTGTTTTTCAAAGTTGAGGTTGATGTTGAATTTGTTGGTGATTTTCAATGTTGAGTTTGTTCTTGAATTTTTTGGTGTTTTTCATTGTTGAGGTTATTGTTGGTATTACTGGAGTTTTTCAATGTTGAGGTTGTTGTTGAATTTTTTGTTGATTTTCAATTTTGAGAATGTTGTTGAATTTGTTGGTGTATTTTCAATGTTGAGCTTGTTGTTGAATTTGTTGGTGTTTTTGAATGTTGAGGTTGTTGTTGAATTGTTTGTTGTTTTTCATTGTTGTGGTTGTTGTTGTTGAAATTTTGATGTTATTCATTGTTGAGGTTGTTGTTGAATTTGTTGGTGTAATCAATTTTTATTTTGTTGAACCTTTTTGTATTTTTAAAGTTGAGGTTGTTTTTGAATTTGTTGGTGTTTTTCAATGTTGATGTTGTTGAATTTTTTTGCTGTTTTTCAAAGCTGAGTTTGTTGTTGAATTTGTTGGTGTATTTGAAAGTTGAGGTTGTTAAATCTGTCGGTGTTTTTCAAATTGAGGTTGTTGTTGAATTTTTTGGTGTTTTTCATTGTTGAGGTTTTTGTTGAATTTGTTGGTGTTTTTCATAGTTTAGGTTGATGTTGAATTTGTTGGTGATTTTCAATATTGAGGTTGCAGTTGAATTTGTTGGTGTTTTTCCATCTTGAGGTATTTGAATTTGTTGGTGTTTTTCAAAGTTGAGGTTGTCGTTGATAATTTGGTGTTTTTCAATGTTGAGGTTGTTGTTGAATTTGTTGGTGATTTTCAATATTGAGGTTGTTGTTGAATTTATTGGTGTATTCAATGTTTATTTTTGAATCTTTTTGTATTTTTCAAAGTTGAGGTTGCAGTTGAATTTGTTGCTGTTTCTCAATGTTGAAGTTGTTGAATTTTTTGGTGTATTTCAAAGTTGAGGTTGTTGTTGAATTTTTTGATGTTTTTCATTGCTGAGGTTGTTGTTGAATTTGTTGGTGATTTTCAATGTTGAGGTTGTTGAATTTATTGGTGTTATCAATGGTTTTTTTTGATCTTTTTTGTATTTTTCAAAGTTGAGGATGCAGTTGAATATGTTGGTTTTTTTCAATGTTGAGGTTGTTGAAATTGTTGGTGTTTTTAAAAGTTGAGGTTGTTGTTGAATTTTTTGGTGTTTTTCATTGTTGAGGATTTGTTTAATTTGTGGGTGTTTTTGAATGTTGAGGTTGTTGGTGAATTTTTCGGTGTTTTTCATTGTTGAGGTTTTTTTTGAATTTGTTGGTGATTTTCAATGTTGAGTTTCTTGTTGAATTTTTTGGTGTTTTTCATTTTTGAGGTTGTTCTTGAACTTGTTGGAGCTTTTAAATGTTGAGGTTGTTGTTGAATTTTTTGGTGTTTGTCATTGTTGAGGTTTCTGTTGAATTTGTGTTGTTCTTGAACTTGTTGGAGTTTTTAAAAGTTGAGGTTGTTGTTGAATTTTTTGGTGTTTCTCATTGTTGATGTTTCTGTTGAATTTGTTGGTGTTTTTGAATGTTGAGGTTGTTGATGAATTTTTTGGTGATTTTCAGTGTTGTGTTTTTTATTGAATTTTTTGGTGTTTTTCTTTGTTCAGGTTGTTGTTGATATTGTTGGAGTTTTTCAATGTTGATGTTGTTGTTGAATTTTTTGGTGATTTTCAACATTGAGGTTGTTGTTGAATTTATTGGTGTATTCAATGTTTATTTTTGAATCTTTTTGTATTTTTCAAAGTTGAGGTTGCAGTTGAATTTGTTGCTATTTCTCAATGTTGAGGTTGTTGAATTTTTTGGTGTTTTTCAAAGTTGAGGTTGTTGTGGAATTTGTTGGTGATTTTCAATATTGAGGTTGTTGTTGAATTTATTGCTGTATTCAATGTTTTTTTTTAATCTTTTTGTACATTTCAAAGTTGAGGTTGCAGTTGAATTTGTTTCTGTTTCTCAATGTTGAGGTTGTTGAATTTTTTGGTGTTTTTCAAAGTTGAGGTTGTTGTGGAATTTGTTGGTGATTTTCAATATTGAGGTTGTTGTTGAATTTATTGGTGTATTCAATGTTTTTTTTTGAATCTTTTTGTACATTTCAAAGTTGAGGTTGCAGTTGAATTTGTTGCTGTTTCTCAATGTTGAGGTTGTTTAATTTTTTGGTGTTTTTTCAAAGTTGAGGTTGTTGTTGAATTTGTTGGTGTTTTTGAATGTTGAGGTTGTTGTTGAATTGTTTGGTGTTTTTCATTGTTGTGTTTGTTGTTGTTGAATTTTTGATGTTTTTCTATTGTGAGGTTGTTGTTCAATTTGTTGGTGATTTTCAATTTTGAGGTTGTTGTTGAATTTGTTGGTATTATCAATTTTTATTTTGTTGAACCTTTTTGTATTTTTCAAAGTTGAGGTTGTTGTTGAATTTTTTGATGTTTATCATTGCTGAGGTTGTTGTTGAATTTGTTGGTGTTTTTCAATGTTGAATTTGTTGAATCTGTTGGTGTTTTTCAAAGAAGCGTTTGTTATTGAATTTGTTGGTTTATTTGAATTTTGAGGTTTCTAAATCTGTTGGTGTTTTTCAAATTGAGGTTGTTGTTGAATTTTTTGGTATTTTTCATTGTTGAGTTTTTTGTTGAATTTGTTGGTGTTTTTCATAGTTGAGGTTGTTGTTGAATTTGTTGGTGATTTTCAATATTGAGGTTGTAGTTGAATTTGTTGGTGTTTTTCCATGTTGAGGTCTTAGAATTTGTTGGTGTTTATTAAAGTTGAAGTTGTTGTTGAATTTTTTGGTGATTTTCAATATTGAGGTTGCTGTTCAATTTATTGGCGTATTCAATTTTTTTTTGAATCTTTTTGTATTTTTCAAAGTTGAGGTTGCAGTTGAATTTGTTGCTGTTTCTCAATGTTGAGGTTGTTGAATTATTTCGTGTTGTTCAAAGTTGAGGTTGTTGTTGAATTTTTTGGTGTTTTTCATTGCAGAGGTTGTTGTTGAATTTGTTTTTGATTTTCAATGTTGAGCTTGTTGAATTTATTGGTGTTATCAATGGTTTTTTTTGATCTTTTATGTATTTTTCAAAGTTGAGGTTGCAGTTGAATTTGTTGGTGTTTTTCAATGTTGAGATTGTTGAAGTTGTTGCTGTTTTTGAATGTTGAGGTTGTTGATGAATTTTTTGGTCTTTTTCTTGGCTGAGGTTTTTGTTGAATTTGTTGGTGTTTTTCATTGTTGAAGTTGTTGCTGAATTTGTTGGTGATTTTCAATGTTGAGGTTGTGGTTGAAATTGTTGGTGTTTTTCCATGTTGAGGTTTTTGAATTTGTTGGTTTTTTTCATTGTTGAGTTTGTTGTTGAATTTATTGGTGTATTCAATGTTTTTATTTGAATCTTTTTGTATTTTCCAAACCTAACGTTGCAGTTGAATTTCTTGCTATTTCTCAATGTTGAGGTTGTTGAATTTTTTGGTGTTATTCAAGGTTGAGGTTGTTGTTGAATTTTTTTGATGTTTTTCATTGCAGAGGTTGTTGTTGAATTAGTTGATGATTTTCAATGTTGAGGTTGTTGACGTTGTTGGTATTTTTCAAAGTTGAGGTTTTTGTTGAATTATTTGGTGTTTTTGAGTGTTGAGGTTGTTGATGAATTTTTTGGTGTTTTTCATTCTTGAGGTTTTTGTTGAATTTGTTGGTGATTTTCATTGTTGAGGTTGTTGTTGAATTTTTTGGTGTTTCTCATTGTTGAGGTTTCTGTTGAATTTGGTGGTGTTTTTGAATGTTGAGGTTGTTGATGAATTTTTTGGTGTTTTTCATTGTTGAGTTTTTTGTGGAATTTGTTGGTGATTTTCAATATTGAGGTTCTGTTTGAATTTGTTGGTGTTTTTCCATGTTGAGGTTTTTGAATTTGTTGGTGTTTTTCAAAGTTGAGGTTGTTGTGGAATTTGTTGGTGATTTTCAATGTTGAGTTTGTTCTTGAATTTTTTGGTGTTTTTCATTGTTGAGGTTATATTTGGTATTACTGGAGTTTTTCAATGTTGAGGTTGTTGTTGAATTTTTTGTTGATTTTCAATTTTGAGAATGTTGTTGAATTTGTTGGTGTATTTTCAATGTTGAGCTTGTTGTTGAATTTGTTGGTGTTTTTGAATGTTGAGGTTGTTGTTGAATTGTTGGTTGTTTTTCATTGTTGTGGTTGTTGTTGTTGAAATTTTGATGTTATTCATTGTTGAGGTTGTTTTTGAATTTGTTGGTGTAATCAATTTTTATTTTGTTGAACCTTTTTGCATTTTTAAAGTTGAGGTTGTTTTTGAATTTGTTGGTGTTTTTCAATGTTGATGTTGTTGAATTTTTTTGCTGTTTTTCAAAGCTGAGTTTGTTGTTGAATTTGTTGTTGTATTTGAATGTTGAGGTTGTTAAATCTGTCGGTGTTTTTCAAATTCAGGTTATTGTTGAATTTTTTGTTGTTTTTCATTGTTGAGGTTTTTGTTGAATTTGTTGGTGTTTTTCATAGTTTAGGTTGATGCTGAATTTGTTGGTGATTTTCAATATTGAGGTTGCAGTTGAATTTGTTGGTGTTTTTCCATCTTGAGGTATTTGAATTTGTTGGTGTTTTTCAAAGTTGAGGTTGTCGTTGATAATTTGGTGTTATTCAATGTTGAGGTTGTTGTTGAATTTGTTGGTGATTTTGAATGTTGAGGTTGCTGATCAATTTTTTGGTGTTTTTCATTGTTGAGGTTTTTGTTGAATTTGTTGTTGGTTTTCAATGTTGAGCTTGTTGTTGAATTTTTTGGTGTTTTTCATTATTGAGGTTTTTGTTTAATTTGTTGGTGTTTTTGAATGTTGAGGTTGTTGATTAATTTTTCGGTGTTTTTCATTGTTGAGGTTTTTTTTGAATTTGTTGGTGATTTTCAATGTCGAGTTTCTTGTTGAATTTTTTGGTGTTTTTCATTGTTGAGGTTGTTGTTGAACTTGTTGGAGTTTTTCAATGTTGAGGTTGTTGTTGAATTTTTTGGAGATTTTCAATGTTGCGTTTGTTGTTGAATTTGTTGGTGTTTTTCAATGTTGAGATTGTTGAATTTGTTGGTATTTTTCAAAGTTCACGTTGTTGTTGAATTTTTTGGAGTTTTTAATTGTTGAGGTTTTTGTTGAATTTGTTGGTGTTTTTCATTGTTGTGGTTGTTGTTGTTGAATTTTTGATGTTTTTCATTGTTGAGGTTGTTGTTAAATTTGTTGGTGATTTTCAATATTGAGGTTGTTGTTGAATTTGTTGGTGTTTTTCATTGTCGTGGTTGTTGTTGTTGAATTTTTGAGGTTTTTCATTGTTGAGCTTGTTGTTAAATTTGTTGGTGATTTTCAATTTTGCGGTTGTTGTTGAATTTGTTGTTGTTATCAATTTTTCTTTTGTTGAACCTTTTTGTATTTGTAATAGTTGAGGTTGTTGTTGAATTTGTTGGTGTTTTTCAATGTTGACGTTGTTGAATATGTAGGTGTTATTCAAAGCTGCGTTTGTTGTTGAATTTGTTGATGTATTTGAATGTTGAGGTTGTTAAATCTGTTGATGTTTTTCAAATTGAGTTTGTTGTTGAATTTTTTGTTGTTTTTCATTGTTGAGGTTTTTGTTGAATTTGTTGGTGTTTTTAATAGTTCAGGTTCTTGTTGAATTTGTTGCTGATTTTCAATATTGAGGTTGAAGTTGAATTTGTTGGAGATTTTCAATGTTGAAGATGTTGTTGAATTTAGTTTTGTATTCAATGTTTTTATTTGAATCTTTTTGTATTTTTCAATCCTAAGGTTGCAGTTGAATTTCTTGCTGTTTCTCAATGGTGAGGTTGTTGAATTTTTTTGGTGTTATTCAAAGTTGAGGTTGTTGTTGAATTTTTCGATGTTTTGCATTGCTGAGGTTGGTGTTGAATTAGTTGATGATTTTCAATGTTGAGGTTGTTGAAGTTGTTGGTGTTTTTCAATGTTGAGGTTGTAGTTGAATATGTTGGTGTTTTTCAATGTTGAGGTTGTTGAAGTTGTTGGCGTTTTTCAAAGTTGAGGCTGTTGTTGAATTTTTTGGTGTTTTTGAATGTTGAGGTTGTTGATGAATTTTTCGGTGTTTTTCATTGTTGAGGTTTTTGTTGAATTTGTTGGTGATTTTCAATGTTGAGGTTGTTGTTGAATTTTTTGGTGTTTTTCATTGTTGAGATTTTTGTTGAATTTGTTGGTGTTTTTGAATGTTGAGGTTGTTGATGAATATTTTGGTGTTTTTCATTGTTGAGGTTTTTGTTGAATTTGTTGGAGTTTTTCAATGTCGAGGTTTTTGTTGAATTTTTTGGTGATTTTCAATGTTGAGTTTGTTGTTGAATTCGTTGGTGTTTTTCAATGTTGAGGTTGTTGAATTTGTTGTTATTTTTCAAAGTTGACGTAGTTGTTGAATTTATTGTTGTTTTTAATTGTTGAGGTTTTTGTTGAATTTGTTGATGTTTTTCATTGTTGTGGTTGTTGTTGTTGAATTTTTGTTGTTTTTCATTGATGAGTTTGTTGTTAAATTTGTTGGTGATTTTGAGTATTGAGTTTGTTGTTGAATTTGTTGGTGTTTTTCATTGTTGTGGTTGTTGTTGAATTTTTGATGTTTTTATTGTTGAGTTTGTTGTTAAATTTGTAGGTGATTTTCAATTTTGAGGTTGTTGTTGAATTTGTTGGTGTTGTCAATTTTTATTTTGTTGAACCTTTTTGTATTTTTAAAAGTTGAGGTTGTTGTTGAATTTGTTGGTCTTTTTCAATGTTTAGGTTGTTGAATTTGTTGGTGTTTTTCAAAGCTGAGTTTGTAGTTGAATTTGTTGGTGTATTTGAATGTTGAGGTTGTTAAATCTGTTGGTGTTTCTCAAATTGAGGTTGTTGTTGAATTTTTTGGTGTTTTTCATTGTTGAGGTTTTTGTTGAATTTGTTGGTGTTTTTCATAGATGAGGTTGTTGTTGAATATGTTGGTGATTTTTAATATTGAGGTTGTAGTTGAATTTGTTGGTGTTTTTCAATGTTGAGGTTCTTGAAGTTGTTGGTGTTTTTCAAAGTTGAGGTTGTTGTTGAATTTTTTGGTGTTTTTCATTGTTGAGGTTTTTGTTGAATTTTTTGGTGTTTTTGAATGTTGAGGTTGGTGATGAATTTTTTTGTGTTTTTCATTGTTAAGGTTTTTGTTGAATTTGTTGTGATTTTCAATGTTGAGGTTGTTGTTGAATTTATTGGTGTATTCAATGTTTTTATTTGAATCTTTTTGTATTTTTCAAACCTAACGTTGCAGTTGAATTTCTTACTGTTTCTCAATGTTGAGGTTGTTGAATTTTTTGGTGTTATTCAAAGTTGAGGTTGTTGTTGAATTTTTTTGATGTTTTTCATTGCTGAGGTTGTTGTTGAATTAGTTGATGATTTTCAATGTTGAGGTTGTTGACGTTGATGGTATTTTTCCAAGTTGAGGTTTTAATTGAATTATTTGGTGTTTTTGAATGTTGAGGTTGTTGATGAATTTTTTGGTGTTTTTCATTCTTGAGGTTTTTGTTGAATTTGTTGGTGATTTTCATTGTTGAGGTTGTTGTTGAATTTTTTGGTGTTTCTCATTGTTTAGGTTTCTGTTGAATTTGGTGGTGTTTTTGAATGTTGAGGTTGTTGATGAATTTTTTGGTGTTTTTCATTGTTGAGGTTTTTGTTGAATTTGTTGGTGATTTTCAATATTGAGGTTGTGTTTGAATTTGTTGGTGTTTTTCCATGTTGAGGTTTTTGAATTTGTTGGTGTTTTTCAAAGTTGAGGTTGATGTTGAATTTGTTGGTGATTTTCAATGTTGAGTTTGTTCTTGAATTTTTTGGTGTTTTTCATTGTTGAGGTTATTGTTGGTATTACTGGAGTTTTTCAATGTTGAGGTTGTTGTTGAATTTTTTGTTGATTTTCAATTTTGAGAATGTTGTTGAATTTGTTGGTGTATTTTCAATGTTGAGCTTGTTGTTGAATTTGTTGGTGTTTTTGAATGTTGAGGTTGTTGTTGAATTGTTTGTTGTTTTTCATTGTTGTGGTTGTTGTTGTTGAAATTTTGATGTTATTCATTGTTGAGGTTGTTGTTGAATTTGTTGGTGTAATCAATTTTTATTTTGTTGAACCTTTTTGTATTTTTAAAGTTGAGGTTGTTTTTGAATTTGTTGGTGTTTTTCAATGTTGATGTTGTTGAATTTTTTTGCTGTTTTTCAAAGCTGAGTTTGTTGTTGAATTTGTTGGTGTATTTGAAAGTTGAGGTTGTTAAATCTGTCGGTGTTTTTCAAATTGAGGTTGTTGTTGAATTTTTTGGTGTTTTTCATTGTTGAGGTTTTTGTTGAATTTGTTGGTGTTTTTCATAGTTTAGGTTGATGTTGAATTTGTTGGTGATTTTCAATATTGAGGTTGCAGTTGAATTTGTTGGTGTTTTTCCATCTTGAGGTATTTGAATTTGTTGGTGTTTTTCAAAGTTGAGGTTGTCGTTGATAATTTGGTGTTTTTCAATGTTGAGGTTGTTGTTGAATTTGTTGGTGATTTTCAATATTGAGGTTGTTGTTGAATTTATTGGTGTATTCAATGTTTATTTTTGAATCTTTTTGTATTTTTCAAAGTTGAGGTTGCAGTTGAATTTGTTGCTGTTTCTCAATGTTGAAGTTGTTGAATTTTTTGGTGTATTTCAAAGTTGAGGTTGTTGTTGAATTTTTTGATGTTTTTCATTGCTGAGGTTGTTGTTGAATTTGTTGGTGATTTTCAATGTTGAGGTTGTTGAATTTATTGGTGTTATCAATGGTTTTTTTTGATCTTTTTTGTATTTTTCAAAGTTGAGGATGCAGTTGAATATGTTGGTTTTTTTCAATGTTGAGGTTGTTGAAATTGTTGGTGTTTTTAAAAGTTGAGGTTGTTGTTGAATTTTTTGGTGTTTTTCATTGTTGAGGATTTGTTTAATTTGTGGGTGTTTTTGAATGTTGAGGTTGTTGGTGAATTTTTCGGTGTTTTTCATTGTTGAGGTTTTTTTTGAATTTGTTGGTGATTTTCAATGTTGAGTTTCTTGTTGAATTTTTTGGTGTTTTTCATTTTTGAGGTTGTTCTTGAACTTGTTGGAGCTTTTAAATGTTGAGGTTGTTGTTGAATTTTTTGGTGTTTGTCATTGTTGAGGTTTCTGTTGAATTTGTGTTGTTCTTGAACTTGTTGGAGTTTTTAAAAGTTGAGGTTGTTGTTGAATTTTTTGGTGTTTCTCATTGTTGATGTTTCTGTTGAATTTGTTGGTGTTTTTGAATGTTGAGGTTGTTGATGAATTTTTTGGTGATTTTCAGTGTTGTGTTTTTTATTGAATTTTTTGGTGTTTTTCTTTGTTCAGGTTGTTGTTGATATTGTTGGAGTTTTTCAATGTTGATGTTGTTGTTGAATTTTTTGGTGATTTTCAACATTGAGGTTGTTGTTGAATTTATTGGTGTATTCAATGTTTATTTTTGAATCTTTTTGTATTTTTCAAAGTTGAGGTTGCAGTTGAATTTGTTGCTATTTCTCAATGTTGAGGTTGTTGAATTTTTTGGTGTTTTTCAAAGTTGAGGTTGTTGTGGAATTTGTTGGTGATTTTCAATATTGAGGTTGTTGTTGAATTTATTGCTGTATTCAATGTTTTTTTTTAATCTTTTTGTACATTTCAAAGTTGAGGTTGCAGTTGAATTTGTTTCTGTTTCTCAATGTTGAGGTTGTTGAATTTTTTGGTGTTTTTCAAAGTTGAGGTTGTTGTGGAATTTGTTGGTGATTTTCAATATTGAGGTTGTTGTTGAATTTATTGGTGTATTCAATGTTTTTTTTTGAATCTTTTTGTACATTTCAAAGTTGAGGTTGCAGTTGAATTTGTTGCTGTTTCTCAATGTTGAGGTTGTTTAATTTTTTGGTGTTTTTTCAAAGTTGAGGTTGTTGTTGAATTTGTTGGTGTTTTTGAATGTTGAGGTTGTTGTTGAATTGTTTGGTGTTTTTCATTGTTGTGTTTGTTGTTGTTGAATTTTTGATGTTTTTCTATTGTGAGGTTGTTGTTCAATTTGTTGGTGATTTTCAATTTTGAGGTTGTTGTTGAATTTGTTGGTATTATCAATTTTTATTTTGTTGAACCTTTTTGTATTTTTCAAAGTTGAGGTTGTTGTTGAATTTTTTGATGTTTATCATTGCTGAGGTTGTTGTTGAATTTGTTGGTGTTTTTCAATGTTGAATTTGTTGAATCTGTTGGTGTTTTTCAAAGAAGCGTTTGTTATTGAATTTGTTGGTTTATTTGAATTTTGAGGTTTCTAAATCTGTTGGTGTTTTTCAAATTGAGGTTGTTGTTGAATTTTTTGGTATTTTTCATTGTTGAGTTTTTTGTTGAATTTGTTGGTGTTTTTCATAGTTGAGGTTGTTGTTGAATTTGTTGGTGATTTTCAATATTGAGGTTGTAGTTGAATTTGTTGGTGTTTTTCCATGTTGAGGTCTTAGAATTTGTTGGTGTTTATTAAAGTTGAAGTTGTTGTTGAATTTTTTGGTGATTTTCAATATTGAGGTTGCTGTTCAATTTATTGGCGTATTCAATTTTTTTTTGAATCTTTTTGTATTTTTCAAAGTTGAGGTTGCAGTTGAATTTGTTGCTGTTTCTCAATGTTGAGGTTGTTGAATTATTTCGTGTTGTTCAAAGTTGAGGTTGTTGTTGAATTTTTTGGTGTTTTTCATTGCAGAGGTTGTTGTTGAATTTGTTTTTGATTTTCAATGTTGAGCTTGTTGAATTTATTGGTGTTATCAATGGTTTTTTTTGATCTTTTATGTATTTTTCAAAGTTGAGGTTGCAGTTGAATTTGTTGGTGTTTTTCAATGTTGAGATTGTTGAAGTTGTTGCTGTTTTTGAATGTTGAGGTTGTTGATGAATTTTTTGGTCTTTTTCTTGGCTGAGGTTTTTGTTGAATTTGTTGGTGTTTTTCATTGTTGAAGTTGTTGCTGAATTTGTTGGTGATTTTCAATGTTGAGGTTGTGGTTGAAATTGTTGGTGTTTTTCCATGTTGAGGTTTTTGAATTTGTTGGTTTTTTTCATTGTTGAGTTTGTTGTTGAATTTATTGGTGTATTCAATGTTTTTATTTGAATCTTTTTGTATTTTCCAAACCTAACGTTGCAGTTGAATTTCTTGCTATTTCTCAATGTTGAGGTTGTTGAATTTTTTGGTGTTATTCAAGGTTGAGGTTGTTGTTGAATTTTTTTGATGTTTTTCATTGCAGAGGTTGTTGTTGAATTAGTTGATGATTTTCAATGTTGAGGTTGTTGACGTTGTTGGTATTTTTCAAAGTTGAGGTTTTTGTTGAATTATTTGGTGTTTTTGAGTGTTGAGGTTGTTGATGAATTTTTTGGTGTTTTTCATTCTTGAGGTTTTTGTTGAATTTGTTGGTGATTTTCATTGTTGAGGTTGTTGTTGAATTTTTTGGTGTTTCTCATTGTTGAGGTTTCTGTTGAATTTGGTGGTGTTTTTGAATGTTGAGGTTGTTGATGAATTTTTTGGTGTTTTTCATTGTTGAGTTTTTTGTGGAATTTGTTGGTGATTTTCAATATTGAGGTTCTGTTTGAATTTGTTGGTGTTTTTCCATGTTGAGGTTTTTGAATTTGTTGGTGTTTTTCAAAGTTGAGGTTGTTGTGGAATTTGTTGGTGATTTTCAATGTTGAGTTTGTTCTTGAATTTTTTGGTGTTTTTCATTGTTGAGGTTATATTTGGTATTACTGGAGTTTTTCAATGTTGAGGTTGTTGTTGAATTTTTTGTTGATTTTCAATTTTGAGAATGTTGTTGAATTTGTTGGTGTATTTTCAATGTTGAGCTTGTTGTTGAATTTGTTGGTGTTTTTGAATGTTGAGGTTGTTGTTGAATTGTTGGTTGTTTTTCATTGTTGTGGTTGTTGTTGTTGAAATTTTGATGTTATTCATTGTTGAGGTTGTTTTTGAATTTGTTGGTGTAATCAATTTTTATTTTGTTGAACCTTTTTGCATTTTTAAAGTTGAGGTTGTTTTTGAATTTGTTGGTGTTTTTCAATGTTGATGTTGTTGAATTTTTTTGCTGTTTTTCAAAGCTGAGTTTGTTGTTGAATTTGTTGTTGTATTTGAATGTTGAGGTTGTTAAATCTGTCGGTGTTTTTCAAATTCAGGTTATTGTTGAATTTTTTGTTGTTTTTCATTGTTGAGGTTTTTGTTGAATTTGTTGGTGTTTTTCATAGTTTAGGTTGATGCTGAATTTGTTGGTGATTTTCAATATTGAGGTTGCAGTTGAATTTGTTGGTGTTTTTCCATCTTGAGGTATTTGAATTTGTTGGTGTTTTTCAAAGTTGAGGTTGTCGTTGATAATTTGGTGTTATTCAATGTTGAGGTTGTTGTTGAATTTGTTGGTGATTTTCAATGTTGAGGTTGTTGAATTTATTGGTGTTATCAATGGTTTTTTTTGATCTTTTTTGTATTTTTCAAAGTTGAGGGTGCAGTTGAATATGTTGGTTTTTTTCAATGTTGAGGTTGTTGAAATTGTTGGTGTTTTTCAAAGTTGAGGTTGTTGTTGAATTTTTTGGTGTTTTTCATTGTTGAGGTTTTTGTTGAATTTTTTGGTGTTTTTGAATGTTGAGGTTGCTGATGAATTTTTTGGTGTTTTTCATTGTTGAGGTTTTTGTTCAATTTGTTGGTGATTTTCAATGTTGAGGTTGTTGTTGAATTTTTTGGTGTTTTTCATTTTTGAGGTTGTTCTTGAACTTCTTGGAGTTTTTCAATGTTGAGGTTGTTGTTGAATTTTTTGGTGTTTCTCATTGTTGAGGTTTCTGTTGAATTTGTTGGTGTTTTTGAATGTTGAGGTTGTTGATGAATTTTTTGGTGTTTTTCATTGTTACGGTTTTTGTTGAATTTGTTGGTGTTTTTCACTGTTGAGGTTGTTGTTGAATTTTTTGGTGTTTTTCATTTTTGAGGTTGTTCTTGAACTTCTTGGAGTTTTTCAATGTTGAGGTTGTTGTTGAATTTTTTGGTGTTTCTCATTGTTGAGGTTTCTGTTGAATTTGTTGGTGTTTTTGAATGTTGAGGTTGTTGATGAATTTTTTGGTGTTTTTCATTGTTAAGGTTTTTGTTGAATTTGTTGGTGTTTTTCACTGTTGAGGTTGTTGTTGAATTTGATTGTGATTTTCAATATTGAGGTTGTGGATGAATTTGTTGGTGATTATCCATGTACAGGTTTTTGAATTTGTTGGAGTTTTTCAAAGTTGAGGTTGTTGTTGAATTTGTTGGTGATTTTCAGTGTTGTGTTTTTTATTGAATTTTTTGGTGTTTTTCTTTGTTTAGGTTGTTGTTGATATTGTTGGAGTTTTTCAATGTTGATGTTGTTGTTGAATATTTTGGTGATTTTCAATATTGAGGTTGTTGTTGAATTTATTGGTGTATTCAATGTTTATTTTGAATCTTTTTGTACATTTCAAAGTTGAGGTTGCAGTTGAATTTGTTGCTATTTCTCAATGTTGACGTTGTTGAATTTTTTGGTGTTTTTTCAAAGTTGAGGTTGTTGTTGAATTTTTTGATGTTTTTCATTGTTGAGGTTGTTGTTGAATTTGTTGGTGTTTTTGAATGTTGAGGTTGTTGTTGAATTGTTTGGTGTTTTTCATTGTTGTGTTTGTTGTTGTTGAATTTTTGATGTTTTTCTATTGTGAGGTTGTTGTTAAATTTGTTGGTGATTTTCAATTTTGAGGTTGTTGTTGAATTTGTTGGTATTATCAATTTTTATTTTGTTGAACCTTTTTGTATTTTTCAAAGTTGAGGTTGTTGTTGAATTTTTTGATGTTTTTCATTGCTGAGGTTGTTGTTGAACTTGTTGGTGTTTTTCAATGTTGAATTTGCTGAATCTGTTGGTGTTTTTCAAAGAAGCGTTTGTTATTGAATTTGTTGGTTTATTTGAATTTTGAGGTTTCTAAATCTGTTGGTGTTTTTCAAATTGAGGTTGTTGTTGAATTTTTTGGTGTTTTTCATTGTTGAGGTTTTTGTTGAATTTGTTGGTGTTTTTCATAGTTGAGGTTGTTGTTGAATTTGTTGGTGATTTTCAATATTGAGGTTTTAGTTGAATTTGTTGGTGTTTTTCCATGTTGAGGTTTTAGAATTTGTTGGTGTTTTTCAAAGTTGAAGTTGTTGTTGAATTTTTTGGTGATTTTCAATATTGAGGTTGCTGTTCAATTTATTGGCGTATTCAATTTTTTTTTAATCTTTTTGTATTTTTCAAAGTTGAGGTTGCAGTTGAATTTGTTGCTGTTTCTCAATGTTGAGGTTGTTGAATTTTTTGGTGTTTTTCAAAGTTGAGGTTGTTGTTGAATTTTTTGGTGTTTTTCATTGCAGAGGTTGTTGTTGAATTTGTTTTTGATTTTCAATGTTGAGCTTGTTGAATTTATTGGTGTTATCAATGGTTTTTTTTTAATCTTTTTTGTATTTTTTAAAGTAGAGGGTGCAGTTGAATATTCTGGTGTTTTTCAATGTTGAGGTTGTTGAAGTTGCTGGTGTTTTTCAAAGTTGAGGTTGTTGTTGACTTTTTTGGTGATTTTCATTGTTGAGGTTTTTGTTGAATTTTTTGGTGTTTTTCAATGTTGACGTTGTTGTTCAATTTTTTGGAGTTTTTAATTGTTGAGTTTTTTGTTGAACTTGTTGGTGTTGTTCATTGTTGTGGTTGTTGTTGTTGAATTTTTGATGTTTTTCATTGTTGAGGTTGTTGTTAAATTTGTTGGTGATTTTCAATATTGAGGTTGTTGTTGAATTTGTTGGTGTTTTTCATTGTCGTGGTTATTGTTGATTTTTTGATGTTTTTCATTGTTGAGGTTGTTATTAAATTTGTTGGTGATTTTCAATTTTGCGGTTGTTGTTGAATTTGTTGGAGTTATCAATTTTTCTTTTGTTGAGCCTTTTTGTATTTGTAAAAGTTGAGGTTGTTGTTGAATTTGTTGGTGTTTTTCAATGTTGAGGTTGTTGAATTTTTTGGTGTTTTTCAAACTTGAGGTTGTTGTTGAATTTTTTGATGTTTTTCATTGCTGAGGTTGTTGTTGAATTTTTTGGTGATTTTCAATGTTGAGGTTGTTGAATATATTGGTGTTATCAATGGTTTTTTAAAATCTTTTTAGTATTTTTCAAAGTAGAGGGTGCAGTTGAATATTCTGGTGTTTTTCAATGTTGAGGTTGTTGAAGTATTTGTTGTTTTTCAAAGTTGAGGTTGCTATTGTCTTTTTTGGTGCTTTTCATTGTTGAGATTTTTGTTGAATTTTTTGGTGTTTTTCAATGTTGAGGTTGTTGTTGAATTTTTTGGTGTTTTTCATTGTTGAGGTTGTTGTTGAACTTGCTGGAGTTTTTGAATGTTGAAGTTGTTGATGAATTTTTCGATGTTTTTCATTGTTGAGGTTTTTGTTGAATTTGTTGGTGATTTTCAATGTTGAGTTTCTTGTTGAATTTTTTGTTGTTTTTCATTGTTGAGGTTGCTGTTGAACTTGCTGGAGTTTTTCAATGTTGAGGTTGTTGTTGAATTTTTTGGAGATTTTCAATGTTGCGTTTGTTGTTGAATTTGTTGGTGTTTTTAAATGTTGAGGTTGTTGAATTTCTTGGTATTTTTCAAAGTTGACGTTGTTGTTCAATTTTTTGGTGTTTTTAATTGTTGAGGTTTTTGATGAATTTGTTGGTGATTTTCAATGTTGAGGTTGTTGTTGAATTTGTTGGTGATTTTTAATTTTGCGGTTGTTGCTGAATTTGTTGGTGTTATCAATTATTCTTTTGTTGAACCTTTTTGTATTTGTAAAAGTTGAGGTTGTTGTTGAATTTGTTAGTGTTTTTCAATGTTGAGGTTGTTGAATTTGTAGGTGTTTTTCAAAGCTGCGTTTGTTGTTGAATTTGTTGCTGTATTTGAATGTTGAGGTTGTTAAATCTGTTGGTGTTTTTCAAATTGAGGTTGTTGTTGAATTTTTTGTTGTTTTTCATTGTTGAGGTTTTTGTTGAATTTGTTGGTGTTTTTCATAGTTGAGGTTGTTGTTGAATTTGTTGGTGAGTTTCAATATTGAGGTTGAAGTTGAATTTGTTGGTGTTTTTCCATGTTGAGGTTTTTGAATTTGTTGGTGTTTTTCAATGTTGAGGTTGTTGTTGAATAATTTGGTGTTTTTGAATGTTGAGGTTGTTGATGAATTTTTGTGGTGTTTTTCATTGTTGAGGTTTTTGTTGAATTTGTTGGTGATTGTCAATGTTGAGGTTGTTGTTGAATTTATTGGTGCATTCAATGTTTTTATTTGAATCTTTTTGTATTTTTCAAAGTTGAGGTTGCAGTTGAATTTGTTGCTGTTTCTCAATGTTGAGGTTGTTGAATTTTTTGGTGTTTATCAAAGTTGAAGTTGTTGTTGAATTTTTTGGTGTTTTTCATTGTTGAGGTATTTGTTGAATTTGTTTTTGATTTTCAATGTTGAGCTTGTTGAATTTATTGGTGTTATCAATGGTTTTTTTTGATCTTTTTTGTATTTTTCAAAGTTGAGGTTGCAGTTGAATTTGTTGGTGTTTTTCATTGTTGAGGTTTTTGTTGAATTTTTTGGTGTTTTTGAATGTTGAGGTTGTTGATGAATTTTTGTGGTGTTTTTCATTGTAGAGGTTTTTGCTGAATTTGTTGGTGATTTTCAATGTTGAGGTTGTTGTTGAATTTATTGCTGTATTCAACGTTTTTATTTGAATCTTTTTGCATTTTTCAAAGTTGAGGTTGCAGTTGATTTTGTTGCTGTTTCTCAATGTTGAGGTTGTTGAATTTTTTGGTGTTTTTCAAACTTGAATTTGTTGTTTAATTTTTTGATGTTTTTCATTGCTGAGGTTGTTGTATAATTTGTTGGTGATTTTCAATGTTGAGGTTGTTGAATTTATTGGTGTAATCAATGGTTTTTTCTGATCTTTTTTGAATTTTTCAAAGTTGAGGGTGCAGTTGAATATGCTGGTGTTTTTCAATGTTGAGGTTGTTTAAGATGTTGTTGTTTTTCAAAGTTGAGGTTTTTGTTAAATTTTTTGGTGTTTTTCAATGTTGAGGTTGTTGTTGAATTTTTTGTGTTTTTCATTGTTGAGGTTTTTGTTGAATTTGTTGGTGTTTTTGAATGTTGAGGTTGTTGATGAATTTTTCGGTGTTTTTCATTGTTGAGGTTTTTGTTGAATTTGTTGGTGATTTTCAATGTTGTGTTTCTTGATGAATATTTTGGCGTTTTTCATTGTTGAGGTTGTTGTTGAACTTGCTGGAGTTTTTCAATGTTGAGGTTGTTGTTGAATTTTTTGGTGATTTTCAATGTTGAGGTTGTTGAATTTGTTGGTATTTTTCAAAGTTGACGTTGTTGTTGAATTTTTTGGAGTTTTTAATTGTTGAGGTTTTTGTTCAATTTGTTGGTGTTTTTATTGTTGTGGTTGTTGTTGTTGAATTTTTGATGTTTTTCATTGTTGAGGTTGTTGTTAAATTTGTTGGTGATTTTCAATATTGGGGTTGTTGTTGAATTTGTTGCTGTTTTTCATTGTCGTGGTTGTTGTTGATTTCTTCATGTTTTTCATTGTTGAGGTTGTTGTTAAATTTTTTGTTGATTTTCAATTTTCCTGTTGTTGTTGAATTTGTTGGTGTTATCCATTTTTCTTTTGTTGAGCCTTTTTGTATTTGTAATAGTTGAGGTTGTTGTTGAATTTGTTGGTGTTTTTCAATGTTGAGGTTGTTGAATTTTTTGGTGTTTTTCAAACTTGAGGTTGTTGTTGAATTTTTTGATGTTTTTCATTGCTGAGGTTGTTGTTGAATTTTTTGGTGATTTTTAATGTTGAGGTTGTTGAATATATTGGTGTTATCAATGGTTTTTTTTAAATCTTTTTTGTATTTTTCAAAGTAGAGGGTGCAGTTGAATATTCTGGTGTGTTTCAAGGTTGAGGTTGTTGAATTTGTTGGTGTTTTTCATAGTTGAGGTTGTTGTTGAATTTGTTGGTGATTTTCAATATTGAGGTTGAAGTTGGATTTGTTGGTGTTTTTCCATGTTGAGGTTTTTGAATTTGTTGGTGTTTTTCAATGTTGAGGTTGTTGTTGAATTTTTTGGTGTTTTTGAATGTTCAGGTTGTTGATGAATTTTTTGGAGTTTTTAATTGTTGAGGTTTTTGTTGAATTTGTTGGTGTTTTTCATTGTTGTGGTTGTTGTTGTTGAATGTTTGATGTTTTTCATTGTTGAGGTTGTTGTTAAATTTGTTGGTGATTTTCAATATTGGGGTTGTTGTTGAATTTGTTGGTGTTTTTCATTGTCGTGGTTGTTGTTGATTTTTTGATGTTTTTCATTGTTGAGGTTTTTATTGAATTTTTTGGTGTTTTTGAATGTTGAGGTTGTTGATGAATTTTTGTGGTGTTTTTCATTGTAGAGGTTTTTGCTGAATTTGTTGGTGATTTTCAATGTTGACGTTGTTGTTGAATTTATTGCTGTATTCAACGTTTTTATTTGAATCTTTTTGCATTTTTCAAAGTTGAGGTTGCAGTTGAATTTGTTGCTGTTTCTCAATGTTGAGGTTGTTGAATTTTTTGGTGTTTTTCAAACTTGAATTTGTTGTTTAATTTTTTGATGTTTTTCATTGCTGAGGTTGTTGTATAATTTGTTGGTGATTTTCAATGTTGAGGTTGTTGAATTTATTGGTGTAATCAATGGTTTTTTCTGATCTTTTTTGAATTTTTCAAAGTTGAGGGTGCAGTTGAATATGCTGGTGTTTTTCAATGTTGAGGTTGTTTAAGATGTTGTTGTTTTTCAAAGTTGAGGTTTTTGTTGAATTTTTTGGTGTTTTTCAATGTTGAGGTTGTTGTTGAATTTTTTGGTGTTTTTCATTGTTGAGGTTTTTGTTGAATTTGTTGGTGTTTTTGAATGTTGAGGTTGTTGATGAATTTTTCGGTGTTTTTCATTGTTGAGGTTTTTGTTGAATTTGTTGGTGATTTTCAATGTTTTGTTTCTTGATGAATATTTTGGCGTTTTTCATTGTTGAGGTTGTTGTTGAACTTGCTGGAGTTTTTCAATGTTGAGGTTGTTGTTGAATTTTTTGGTGATTTTCAATGTTGAGGTTGTTGAAATTGTTGGTATTTTTCAAAGTTGACGTTGTTGTTGAATTTTTTGGAGTTTTTAATTGTTGAGGTTTTTGTTCAATTTGTTGGTGTTTTTCATTGTTGTGGTTGTTGTTGTTGAATTTTTGATGTTTTTCATTGTTGAGGTTGTTGTTAAATTTGTTGGTGATTTTCAATATTGAGGCTGTTGTTGAATTTGTTGGTGTTTTTCATTGTCGTGGTTGTTGTTGATTTTTTGATGTTTTTCATTGTTGAGGTTGTTGTTAAATTTGTTTGTGATTTTCAATTTTGCGGTTGTTGTTGAATTTGTTGGTGTTATCAATTTTTCTTTTGTTGAACCATTTTGTATTTGTAAAAATTGAGGTTGTTGTTGAATTTGTTGGTGTTTTTCAATGTTGAGGTTGTTGAATTTGTAGGTGTTTTTCAAAGCTGCGTTTGTTGTTGAATTTGTTGCTGTATTTGAATGTTGAGGTTGTTAAATCTGTTGGTGTTTTTCAAATTGAGGTTGTTGTTGATTTTTTTGTTGTTTTTCATTGTTGAGGTTTTTGTTGAATTTGTTGGTGTTTTTCATAGTTGAGGTTGTTGTTGAATTTTTTGGTGATTTTCAATATTGAGGTTGAAGTTGAATTTGTTGGTGTTTTTCCATGTTGAGGTTTTTGAATTTGTTGGTGTTTTTCAATGTTGAGGTTGTTGTTGAATTTTTTGGTGTTTTTGAATGTTGAGGTTGTTGATGAATTTTTAGATGTTTTTCATTGTTGAGGTTTTTGTTGAATTTGTTGGTGATTGTCAATGTTGAGGTTGTTGTTGAATTTATTGGTGCATTCAATGTTTTTATTTGAACCTTTTTGTATTTTTCAAAGTTGAGGTTGCAGTTGAATTTGTTGCTGTTTCTCAATGTTGAGGTTGTTGAATTTTTTGGTGTTTATCAAAGTTGAGGTTGTTGTTGAATTTTTTGTTGTTTTTCATTGTTGAGGTTTTTTGTTCAATTTTTGGTGATTTTCAATGTTGAGGTTGTTGTTGAATTTGTTGGTGTTTTTCATTGTTGTGGTTGTTGTTGAATTTTTGATGTTTTTCATTGTTGAGGTTTTTGTTGAATTTGTTGGTGTTTTTGAATATTGAGGTTGTTGATGAATTTTTTGGTGTTTTTCTTTGTTGAGGTTTTTGTTGAATTTGTTGGTGATTTTCAATGTTGAGTTTCTTGCTGAATTTTTTGGTGTTTTTCAATGTTGAGGTTGTTGAATTTGTTGGTGTTTTTCAAAGTTGAGGTTGTTGTTGAATTTTTTAATGATTTTCAATATTGAGAATGTTGTTGATTTTATTGGTGTATTCAATTTTTTTTTTTAATCTTCTTGAATTTTTCATAGTTGAGGTTGCAGTTGAATTTGTTGCTGTTTCTCAATGTTGAGGTTGGTGAATTTTTTGGTGTTGTTCAAAGTTGAGGTTGTTGTTGAATTTCTTGGTGATTTTCAATGTTGAGGTTGTTGAATTTATTGGTGTTATCAATGGATTTATTTTGATCTTTTTTGTATTTTTCAAAGTTGAGGTTGAAGTTGAATATGTTGGTGTTTTTCAATGTTGAGGTTCTTGAAGTTGTTGGTGTTTTTCAAAGTTGAGGTTGTTTTTAAATTTTTTGGTGTTTTTCATTGTTGAGGTTTTTTTTGAATTTTTTGGTGTTTTTGAATGTTGAGGTTGTTGATGAATTTTTGGTGCTTTTCATTGTTGAGGTTGTTGTTGAATTTATTGGTGTATTCAATGTTTTTATTTGAATCTTTTTGTATTTTTCAAACCTAAGGTTGCAGTTGAATTTGATGGTGTTTTTCATTGTTGAGGTTGTTAGTGTTTTTAAAAGCTGAGGTTGTTGATGAATTTTTTGATGTTTTTCATTGTTGAGGTTTTTGTTGAATTTGTTGGTGATGTTCAATGTTGAGGTTGTTGTTGAATTTATTGGTGTATTCAATGTTGGTATTTGAATCTTTTTGCATTTTTCAAAGCTGAGGTTGCAGTTGAAGTTGTTGCTGTATCTCAATTTTGAGGTTGTTCAATTTTTCGGTGTTTTTCAAAGTTGAGGTTGTTGTTGAATTTTTTGATGTTTTTCATTGTTGATGTTTTTGTTCAATTTTTTGATGATTTTCAATGTTGAGGTTGTTGAATTTATTGGTGTTTTTCATTGATGAGGTTTTTGTTGAATTTGTTGGTGATTTTCAATGTTGAGGTTGTTGTTGAATTTTTTGGTGTTTTTCATTGTTGAAGATTCTGTTGAATTTGTTGGTGTTTTTGAATGTTGAGGTTGCTGATGAATTTTTTTTTTTGTTTTTCTTGGTTGAGGTTTTTGTTGAATTTGTTGGTGTTTTTCATTGTTGAGGTTGTTGTTGAATTTGTTGGTGATTTTCAATGTTGAGGTTGTCGTTGAATTTGTTGGTGCTTCTCCATGTTGAGTTTTTTGAATTTGTTGTTGTTTTTCAAAGTTGAGGTTGTTGTTGAATTTGTTGGTGATTTTCAATGTTGAGTTTGTTGTTGAATTTGTTGGTGTTTTTCAATGTTGAGGTTGTTGAATTTTTTGGTATTTTTCAAAGTTGTCGTTGTTGTTGAATTTTTTGATGTTTTAAATTGTTGAGGTTTTTTTAGAATCTGTTGGTGTTTTTGAATGTTGAGGTTGTTGTTGAATTTTTTGATGTTTTTCATTGCTGAGGTTGTTGTTGAATTTTTTGGTGATTTTTAATGTTGAGGTTGTTGAATATATTGGTGTTATCAATGGTTTTTTTTAAATCTTTTTTGTATTTTTCAAAGTAGAGGGTGCAGTTGAATATTCTGGTGTGTTTCAAGGTTGAGGTTGTTGAATTTGTTGGTGTTTTTCATAGTTGAGGTTGTTGTTGAATTTGTTGGTGATTTTCAATATTGAGGTTGAAGTTGGATTTGTTGGTGTTTTTCCATGTTGAGGTTTTTGAATTTGTTGGTGTTTTTCAATGTTGAGGTTGTTGTTGAATTTTTTGGTGTTTTTGAATGTTCAGGTTGTTGATGAATTTTTTGGAGTTTTTAATTGTTGAGGTTTTTGTTGAATTTGTTGGTGTTTTTCATTGTTGTGGTTGTTGTTGTTGAATGTTTGATGTTTTTCATTGTTGAGGTTGTTGTTAAATTTGTTGGTGATTTTCAATATTGGGGTTGTTGTTGAATTTGTTGGTGTTTTTCATTGTCGTGGTTGTTGTTGATTTTTTGATGTTTTTCATTGTTGAGGTTTTTATTGAATTTTTTGGTGTTTTTGAATGTTGAGGTTGTTGATGAATTTTTGTGGTGTTTTTCATTGTAGAGGTTTTTGCTGAATTTGTTGGTGATTTTCAATGTTGACGTTGTTGTTGAATTTATTGCTGTATTCAACGTTTTTATTTGAATCTTTTTGCATTTTTCAAAGTTGAGGTTGCAGTTGAATTTGTTGCTGTTTCTCAATGTTGAGGTTGTTGAATTTTTTGGTGTTTTTCAAACTTGAATTTGTTGTTTAATTTTTTGATGTTTTTCATTGCTGAGGTTGTTGTATAATTTGTTGGTGATTTTCAATGTTGAGGTTGTTGAATTTATTGGTGTAATCAATGGTTTTTTCTGATCTTTTTTGAATTTTTCAAAGTTGAGGGTGCAGTTGAATATGCTGGTGTTTTTCAATGTTGAGGTTGTTTAAGATGTTGTTGTTTTTCAAAGTTGAGGTTTTTGTTGAATTTTTTGGTGTTTTTCAATGTTGAGGTTGTTGTTGAATTTTTTGGTGTTTTTCATTGTTGAGGTTTTTGTTGAATTTGTTGGTGTTTTTGAATGTTGAGGTTGTTGATGAATTTTTCGGTGTTTTTCATTGTTGAGGTTTTTGTTGAATTTGTTGGTGATTTTCAATGTTTTGTTTCTTGATGAATATTTTGGCGTTTTTCATTGTTGAGGTTGTTGTTGAACTTGCTGGAGTTTTTCAATGTTGAGGTTGTTGTTGAATTTTTTGGTGATTTTCAATGTTGAGGTTGTTGAAATTGTTGGTATTTTTCAAAGTTGACGTTGTTGTTGAATTTTTTGGAGTTTTTAATTGTTGAGGTTTTTGTTCAATTTGTTGGTGTTTTTCATTGTTGTGGTTGTTGTTGTTGAATTTTTGATGTTTTTCATTGTTGAGGTTGTTGTTAAATTTGTTGGTGATTTTCAATATTGAGGCTGTTGTTGAATTTGTTGGTGTTTTTCATTGTCGTGGTTGTTGTTGATTTTTTGATGTTTTTCATTGTTGAGGTTGTTGTTAAATTTGTTTGTGATTTTCAATTTTGCGGTTGTTGTTGAATTTGTTGGTGTTATCAATTTTTCTTTTGTTGAACCATTTTGTATTTGTAAAAATTGAGGTTGTTGTTGAATTTGTTGGTGTTTTTCAATGTTGAGGTTGTTGAATTTGTAGGTGTTTTTCAAAGCTGCGTTTGTTGTTGAATTTGTTGCTGTATTTGAATGTTGAGGTTGTTAAATCTGTTGGTGTTTTTCAAATTGAGGTTGTTGTTGATTTTTTTGTTGTTTTTCATTGTTGAGGTTTTTGTTGAATTTGTTGGTGTTTTTCATAGTTGAGGTTGTTGTTGAATTTTTTGGTGATTTTCAATATTGAGGTTGAAGTTGAATTTGTTGGTGTTTTTCCATGTTGAGGTTTTTGAATTTGTTGGTGTTTTTCAATGTTGAGGTTGTTGTTGAATTTTTTGGTGTTTTTGAATGTTGAGGTTGTTGATGAATTTTTAGATGTTTTTCATTGTTGAGGTTTTTGTTGAATTTGTTGGTGATTGTCAATGTTGAGGTTGTTGTTGAATTTATTGGTGCATTCAATGTTTTTATTTGAACCTTTTTGTATTTTTCAAAGTTGAGGTTGCAGTTGAATTTGTTGCTGTTTCTCAATGTTGAGGTTGTTGAATTTTTTGGTGTTTATCAAAGTTGAGGTTGTTGTTGAATTTTTTGTTGTTTTTCATTGTTGAGGTTTTTTGTTCAATTTTTGGTGATTTTCAATGTTGAGGTTGTTGTTGAATTTGTTGGTGTTTTTCATTGTTGTGGTTGTTGTTGAATTTTTGATGTTTTTCATTGTTGAGGTTTTTGTTGAATTTGTTGGTGTTTTTGAATATTGAGGTTGTTGATGAATTTTTTGGTGTTTTTCTTTGTTGAGGTTTTTGTTGAATTTGTTGGTGATTTTCAATGTTGAGTTTCTTGCTGAATTTTTTGGTGTTTTTCAATGTTGAGGTTGTTGAATTTGTTGGTGTTTTTCAAAGTTGAGGTTGTTGTTGAATTTTTTAATGATTTTCAATATTGAGAATGTTGTTGATTTTATTGGTGTATTCAATTTTTTTTTTTAATCTTCTTGAATTTTTCATAGTTGAGGTTGCAGTTGAATTTGTTGCTGTTTCTCAATGTTGAGGTTGGTGAATTTTTTGGTGTTGTTCAAAGTTGAGGTTGTTGTTGAATTTCTTGGTGATTTTCAATGTTGAGGTTGTTGAATTTATTGGTGTTATCAATGGATTTATTTTGATCTTTTTTGTATTTTTCAAAGTTGAGGTTGAAGTTGAATATGTTGGTGTTTTTCAATGTTGAGGTTCTTGAAGTTGTTGGTGTTTTTCAAAGTTGAGGTTGTTTTTAAATTTTTTGGTGTTTTTCATTGTTGAGGTTTTTTTTGAATTTTTTGGTGTTTTTGAATGTTGAGGTTGTTGATGAATTTTTGGTGCTTTTCATTGTTGAGGTTGTTGTTGAATTTATTGGTGTATTCAATGTTTTTATTTGAATCTTTTTGTATTTTTCAAACCTAAGGTTGCAGTTGAATTTGATGGTGTTTTTCATTGTTGAGGTTGTTAGTGTTTTTAAAAGCTGAGGTTGTTGATGAATTTTTTGATGTTTTTCATTGTTGAGGTTTTTGTTGAATTTGTTGGTGATGTTCAATGTTGAGGTTGTTGTTGAATTTATTGGTGTATTCAATGTTGGTATTTGAATCTTTTTGCATTTTTCAAAGCTGAGGTTGCAGTTGAAGTTGTTGCTGTATCTCAATTTTGAGGTTGTTCAATTTTTCGGTGTTTTTCAAAGTTGAGGTTGTTGTTGAATTTTTTGATGTTTTTCATTGTTGATGTTTTTGTTCAATTTTTTGATGATTTTCAATGTTGAGGTTGTTGAATTTATTGGTGTTTTTCATTGATGAGGTTTTTGTTGAATTTGTTGGTGATTTTCAATGTTGAGGTTGTTGTTGAATTTTTTGGTGTTTTTCATTGTTGAAGATTCTGTTGAATTTGTTGGTGTTTTTGAATGTTGAGGTTGCTGATGAATTTTTTTTTTTGTTTTTCTTGGTTGAGGTTTTTGTTGAATTTGTTGGTGTTTTTCATTGTTGAGGTTGTTGTTGAATTTGTTGGTGATTTTCAATGTTGAGGTTGTCGTTGAATTTGTTGGTGCTTCTCCATGTTGAGTTTTTTGAATTTGTTGTTGTTTTTCAAAGTTGAGGTTGTTGTTGAATTTGTTGGTGATTTTCAATGTTGAGTTTGTTGTTGAATTTGTTGGTGTTTTTCAATGTTGAGGTTGTTGAATTTTTTGGTATTTTTCAAAGTTGTCGTTGTTGTTGAATTTTTTGATGTTTTAAATTGTTGAGGTTTTTTTAGAATCTGTTGGTGTTTTTGAATGTTGAGGTTGTTGTTGAATTTTTTGATGTTTTTCATTGCTGAGGTTGTTGTTGAATTTTTTGGTGATTTTTAATGTTGAGGTTGTTGAATATATTGGTGTTATCAATGGTTTTTTTTAAATCTTTTTTGTATTTTTCAAAGTAGAGGGTGCAGTTGAATATTCTGGTGTGTTTCAAGGTTGAGGTTGTTGAATTTGTTGGTGTTTTTCATAGTTGAGGTTGTTGTTGAATTTGTTGGTGATTTTCAATATTGAGGTTGAAGTTGGATTTGTTGGTGTTTTTCCATGTTGAGGTTTTTGAATTTGTTGGTGTTTTTCAATGTTGAGGTTGTTGTTGAATTTTTTGGTGTTTTTGAATGTTCAGGTTGTTGATGAATTTTTTGGAGTTTTTAATTGTTGAGGTTTTTGTTGAATTTGTTGGTGTTTTTCATTGTTGTGGTTGTTGTTGTTGAATGTTTGATGTTTTTCATTGTTGAGGTTGTTGTTAAATTTGTTGGTGATTTTCAATATTGGGGTTGTTGTTGAATTTGTTGGTGTTTTTCATTGTCGTGGTTGTTGTTGATTTTTTGATGTTTTTCATTGTTGAGGTTTTTATTGAATTTTTTGGTGTTTTTGAATGTTGAGGTTGTTGATGAATTTTTGTGGTGTTTTTCATTGTAGAGGTTTTTGCTGAATTTGTTGGTGATTTTCAATGTTGACGTTGTTGTTGAATTTATTGCTGTATTCAACGTTTTTATTTGAATCTTTTTGCATTTTTCAAAGTTGAGGTTGCAGTTGAATTTGTTGCTGTTTCTCAATGTTGAGGTTGTTGAATTTTTTGGTGTTTTTCAAACTTGAATTTGTTGTTTAATTTTTTGATGTTTTTCATTGCTGAGGTTGTTGTATAATTTGTTGGTGATTTTCAATGTTGAGGTTGTTGAATTTATTGGTGTAATCAATGGTTTTTTCTGATCTTTTTTGAATTTTTCAAAGTTGAGGGTGCAGTTGAATATGCTGGTGTTTTTCAATGTTGAGGTTGTTTAAGATGTTGTTGTTTTTCAAAGTTGAGGTTTTTGTTGAATTTTTTGGTGTTTTTCAATGTTGAGGTTGTTGTTGAATTTTTTGGTGTTTTTCATTGTTGAGGTTTTTGTTGAATTTGTTGGTGTTTTTGAATGTTGAGGTTGTTGATGAATTTTTCGGTGTTTTTCATTGTTGAGGTTTTTGTTGAATTTGTTGGTGATTTTCAATGTTTTGTTTCTTGATGAATATTTTGGCGTTTTTCATTGTTGAGGTTGTTGTTGAACTTGCTGGAGTTTTTCAATGTTGAGGTTGTTGTTGAATTTTTTGGTGATTTTCAATGTTGAGGTTGTTGAAATTGTTGGTATTTTTCAAAGTTGACGTTGTTGTTGAATTTTTTGGAGTTTTTAATTGTTGAGGTTTTTGTTCAATTTGTTGGTGTTTTTCATTGTTGTGGTTGTTGTTGTTGAATTTTTGATGTTTTTCATTGTTGAGGTTGTTGTTAAATTTGTTGGTGATTTTCAATATTGAGGCTGTTGTTGAATTTGTTGGTGTTTTTCATTGTCGTGGTTGTTGTTGATTTTTTGATGTTTTTCATTGTTGAGGTTGTTGTTAAATTTGTTTGTGATTTTCAATTTTGCGGTTGTTGTTGAATTTGTTGGTGTTATCAATTTTTCTTTTGTTGAACCATTTTGTATTTGTAAAAATTGAGGTTGTTGTTGAATTTGTTGGTGTTTTTCAATGTTGAGGTTGTTGAATTTGTAGGTGTTTTTCAAAGCTGCGTTTGTTGTTGAATTTGTTGCTGTATTTGAATGTTGAGGTTGTTAAATCTGTTGGTGTTTTTCAAATTGAGGTTGTTGTTGATTTTTTTGTTGTTTTTCATTGTTGAGGTTTTTGTTGAATTTGTTGGTGTTTTTCATAGTTGAGGTTGTTGTTGAATTTTTTGGTGATTTTCAATATTGAGGTTGAAGTTGAATTTGTTGGTGTTTTTCCATGTTGAGGTTTTTGAATTTGTTGGTGTTTTTCAATGTTGAGGTTGTTGTTGAATTTTTTGGTGTTTTTGAATGTTGAGGTTGTTGATGAATTTTTAGATGTTTTTCATTGTTGAGGTTTTTGTTGAATTTGTTGGTGATTGTCAATGTTGAGGTTGTTGTTGAATTTATTGGTGCATTCAATGTTTTTATTTGAACCTTTTTGTATTTTTCAAAGTTGAGGTTGCAGTTGAATTTGTTGCTGTTTCTCAATGTTGAGGTTGTTGAATTTTTTGGTGTTTATCAAAGTTGAGGTTGTTGTTGAATTTTTTGTTGTTTTTCATTGTTGAGGTTTTTTGTTCAATTTTTGGTGATTTTCAATGTTGAGGTTGTTGTTGAATTTGTTGGTGTTTTTCATTGTTGTGGTTGTTGTTGAATTTTTGATGTTTTTCATTGTTGAGGTTTTTGTTGAATTTGTTGGTGTTTTTGAATATTGAGGTTGTTGATGAATTTTTTGGTGTTTTTCTTTGTTGAGGTTTTTGTTGAATTTGTTGGTGATTTTCAATGTTGAGTTTCTTGCTGAATTTTTTGGTGTTTTTCAATGTTGAGGTTGTTGAATTTGTTGGTGTTTTTCAAAGTTGAGGTTGTTGTTGAATTTTTTAATGATTTTCAATATTGAGAATGTTGTTGATTTTATTGGTGTATTCAATTTTTTTTTTTAATCTTCTTGAATTTTTCATAGTTGAGGTTGCAGTTGAATTTGTTGCTGTTTCTCAATGTTGAGGTTGGTGAATTTTTTGGTGTTGTTCAAAGTTGAGGTTGTTGTTGAATTTCTTGGTGATTTTCAATGTTGAGGTTGTTGAATTTATTGGTGTTATCAATGGATTTATTTTGATCTTTTTTGTATTTTTCAAAGTTGAGGTTGAAGTTGAATATGTTGGTGTTTTTCAATGTTGAGGTTCTTGAAGTTGTTGGTGTTTTTCAAAGTTGAGGTTGTTTTTAAATTTTTTGGTGTTTTTCATTGTTGAGGTTTTTTTTGAATTTTTTGGTGTTTTTGAATGTTGAGGTTGTTGATGAATTTTTGGTGCTTTTCATTGTTGAGGTTGTTGTTGAATTTATTGGTGTATTCAATGTTTTTATTTGAATCTTTTTGTATTTTTCAAACCTAAGGTTGCAGTTGAATTTGATGGTGTTTTTCATTGTTGAGGTTGTTAGTGTTTTTAAAAGCTGAGGTTGTTGATGAATTTTTTGATGTTTTTCATTGTTGAGGTTTTTGTTGAATTTGTTGGTGATGTTCAATGTTGAGGTTGTTGTTGAATTTATTGGTGTATTCAATGTTGGTATTTGAATCTTTTTGCATTTTTCAAAGCTGAGGTTGCAGTTGAAGTTGTTGCTGTATCTCAATTTTGAGGTTGTTCAATTTTTCGGTGTTTTTCAAAGTTGAGGTTGTTGTTGAATTTTTTGATGTTTTTCATTGTTGATGTTTTTGTTCAATTTTTTGATGATTTTCAATGTTGAGGTTGTTGAATTTATTGGTGTTTTTCATTGATGAGGTTTTTGTTGAATTTGTTGGTGATTTTCAATGTTGAGGTTGTTGTTGAATTTTTTGGTGTTTTTCATTGTTGAAGATTCTGTTGAATTTGTTGGTGTTTTTGAATGTTGAGGTTGCTGATGAATTTTTTTTTTTGTTTTTCTTGGTTGAGGTTTTTGTTGAATTTGTTGGTGTTTTTCATTGTTGAGGTTGTTGTTGAATTTGTTGGTGATTTTCAATGTTGAGGTTGTCGTTGAATTTGTTGGTGCTTCTCCATGTTGAGTTTTTTGAATTTGTTGTTGTTTTTCAAAGTTGAGGTTGTTGTTGAATTTGTTGGTGATTTTCAATGTTGAGTTTGTTGTTGAATTTGTTGGTGTTTTTCAATGTTGAGGTTGTTGAATTTTTTGGTATTTTTCAAAGTTGTCGTTGTTGTTGAATTTTTTGATGTTTTAAATTGTTGAGGTTTTTTTAGAATCTGTTGGTGTTTTTGAATGTTGAGGTTGTTGATGAATTTTTTGGTGTTTTTCATTGTTGAGGTTGTTGTTGAATTTGTTGGTGTTTTTGAATGTTGAGGTTGTTGTTGAATTGTTTGGTGTTTTTCATTGTTGTGGTTGTTGCTGTTGAATTTTTGTTGTTTTTCATTGTTGAGGTTGTTGTTGAATTTGTTGGTGATTTTCAATATTGAGGTTGTTGTTGAATTTGTTGGTGTTATCAATTTTTATTTTGTTGAACCTTTTTGTATTTTTAAAAGTTGAGGTTGTTGTTGAAGTTGTTGGTGTTTTTCAATATTGAAGTTGTAGAATTTGTTTATGTTTTTCAAAGCTGCGTTTGTTGTTGAATTTGTTGGTGTATTTGAATGTTGAGGTTGTTAAATCTGTTGGTGTATTTCAAATTGAGGTTGTTGTTGAATTTTTTGTTGTTTTTCATTGTTGAGGTTTTTGTTGAATTTTTTGGTGATTTTCAATGTTGAGGTTGTTGTTGAATATTTTGGTGTTTCTCATTGTTGAGGTTTCTGTTGAATTTGTTGTTGTTTTTGAATGTTGAGATAGTTGATGAATTTTTTGGTGTTTATCATTTTTGAGGTTTTTGTTGAATTTGTTGTTGCTTTTCAATGTTGAGGTTGTTGTTGAAGTTGTTGGTGATTTTCAATATTGAGGTTGTTGTTGAATTTAGTGGTGTATTCAATGCTTTTTTTTAATCTTTTTTTATTTTTCAAAGTTGAGGATGCACTTGAATTTGTTGCTGTTTCTCAATGTTGAGGTTGTCGAATTTTTTGGTGTTGTTCAAAGTTGAGGTTTTTGTTGAATTTTTTGATGTTTTTCATTGCTGAGCTGGTTGTTGAATTTGTTGGTGATTTTCAATGTTGAGGTTGTTGAATTTATTGGTGTTATCAATGGTTTTTTTATGATCTTTTTTGTATTTTTCAAAGCTGGGGTTGCAGTTGAATTCGTTGGTGTTTTTCAATGTTGAGGATGTTCTTGAATTTTTTGTTGTTTTTCATTGTTGAGGTTTTTTTTGAATTTTTTGGTGTTTTTGAATGTTGAGGTTGTTGATGAATTTTTTTGGTGTTTTTCATTGTTGAGGTTTTTGTTGAATTTGTTGGTGATTTTCAATGTTGAATTTGTTGTTGAATTTATTGCTGTATTCAATGTTTTATTTGAATCATTTTGTATCTTTGAAAGTTGACGTTGCAGTTGAATTTGTTGCTGTTTCTCAATGTTGAGGTTGTTGAATTTTTTGGTGTTATTCAAAGTTGAGGTTGTTGTTTAATTTTTTGATGTTTTTCATTGCTGACGTTGTTGTTGAATTTGTTGGTGATTTTCAATGTTGAGGTTGTTGAATTTATTGGTGTTATCAATGGTTTTTTTGATCTTTTTTCTATTTTTCAAAGTTGAGGTTGCAATTGAATTTGTAGGTGTTTTTCAATGTTGAGGTTGTTGAAGTTGTTGGTATTTTTCAAAGTTGAGGTTGTTGTTGAATATTTTGGTGTTTATCATTGTAGAGGTTTTTGTTGAATTTGTTGGTGATTTTCAATGTTGAGGTTGTTGTTGAATTTTTTGGTGTTTCTCATTGTTGAGGTTTCTGTTGAATTTGTTGATGTTTTTGAATGTTGAGATTGTTGATGAATTGTTTATCATTGTTGAGGTTTTTGTTGAATTTGTTGGTGCTTTTCAATGTTGAGGTTGTTGTTGAATTTGTTGGTGATTTTCAATATTGAGTTTGTTGTTGAATTTTTTGGTGTATTCAATGTTGCTTTTTTTTAATCTTTTTAAATTTTTCAAAGTTGAGGTTGCAGTTGAATTTGTTGCTGTTTCTCAATGTTGAGGTTGTTGAATTTTTTGGTGTTATTCAAAGTTGTGGTTGATGTTGAATTTATTGGTGTTTTTCATTGTTGAGGTTTTTGTTGAATTTTTTTGTGCTTTTGAATGTTGAGGTTGTTCATGAATTTTATGGTGTTTTTCATTGTTGAGGTTTTTGTTGAATTTGTTGGTGATTTTCAATGTTGAGGTTGTTGTTGAATTTTTTGGTGTTTTTCATTGTTGAGGTTTTTGTTGAATTTGTTGGTGTTTTTGAATGTTGAGATTGTTGATGAATTTTTTGGTGTTTTTCATTGTTGAGGTTTTTGTTGAATTTGTTGGTGATTTTCAATGTTGAGTTTCTTCTTGAATTTTTTGGTGTTTTTCATTGTTGAGGTTGTTGTTGAACTTGTTGGAATTTTACAATGTTGAGGTTGTTGTTGAATTTTTTGGAGATTTTCAATGTTGAGTTTGTTGTTGAATTTGTTGGTGTTTTTCACTGTTGAGGTTGTTGAATTTGTTGGTATTTTTCAAAGTTGATGTTGTTGTTGAATTTTTTGGTGTTTTTAATTGTTGAGGTTTTTGTTGAATTTGTTGGTGTTTTTCATTGTTGTGGTTGTTGTTTTTTAGTTTTTTGGTGTTTTCCATTGTTGAGGTTTTTGTTGAATTTGTTGGTTTTTTTGAATATTGAGGTTGTTGATGAATTTTTTGGTGTTTTTCTTTGTTGAGGTTTTTGTTGAATTTGTTGATGATTTTCAATGTTGAATTTCTTGCTGAATTTTTTGGTGTTTTTCATTCCTGAGGTTGTTGCTGAACTAGTTGGAGTTTTTCAATGTTGAGGTTGTTGATGAATATTTGGGATATTTTCAATGTTGAGTTTGTTGTTGACTTTGTTGGTGTTTTTCAATGTTGAGGTTGTTGAATTTGTTGGTGTTTTTCAAAGCCGAGTTTGTTTTTGAATTTATTGGTGTATTTGAATGTCGAGGTTGTTAAATCTGCTGGTGTTTTTCAAATTGAGGTTGTTGCTGAATTTTTTGGTGTTTTTCATTGTTGAGTTTTTTGTTGAATTTGTTGGTGTTTTTCATTGTTGAGGTTGTTGTTGAATTTGTTGGTGATTTTCAATATTGAGGTTGTAGTTGAATTTGTTGGTGTTTTTCATGCTGAGGTTTTTGAATTAAGGTGTTTTTTAAAGTTGAGGTTGTTGTTGATTATTTGGTGTTTTTCAATGTTGAGGTTGTTGTTGAATTTTTTGGCGATTTTCAATAATGAGATTGTTGGTGAATTTATTGGTGTATTCAATGTTATTTTTTGAATCTTTTTGTATTTTTCAAAGTTGAGGTTGCAGTTGAATTTGTTGCTGTTTCTCAATGTTGAGGTTGTTGAATTATTTGGTGTTTATCAAAGTTGAGGTTGTTGAATTTTTTGGTGTTTATCAAAGTTGAGGTTGTTGTTGAATTTGTTGGTGATTTTCAATACTGAGTTTGTTGTTGAATTTATTGGTGTATTCAATGTTGCTTTTTTTTAATCTTTTTAAATTTTTCAAAGTTGAGGTTGCAGTTGAATTTGTTGCTGTTTCTCAATGTTGAGGTTGTTGAATTTTTTGGTGTTATTCAGTGCTGTGGTTGTTGTTGAATTTTTGGTGTTTTTCATTGTTGAGGTTTTTGTTGAATTTTTTTGTGCTTTTGAATGATGAGGTTGTTCATGAATTTTATGGTGTTTTTCATTGTTGAGGTTTTTGTTGAATTTGTTGGTGATTTTCAATGTTGAGGTTGTTGTTTAATTTTTTGGTGTTATTCATTGTTGAGGTTTTTGTTGAATTTCTGGTGTTTTTGAATGTTGAGTTTCTTGTTGAATTTTTTGGTGTTTTTCAATGTTGAGGTTGTTGTTGAACTTGTTGGAGTTTTTCAATGTTGAGGTTGTTGATGAATTTTTTGGTGTTTTTCATTGTTGAGGTTTTTGTTGAATTTGTTGGTGTTTTTCACTGTTGAGGTTGTTGTTGAATTTGTTGGTGATATTCAATATTGAGGTTGTGGTTGAATTTGTTGGTGTTTTTCCATGTTGAGGTTTTTGAATTTGTTGGTGTTTTTCAAAGTTGAGGTTGTTGTTGATTTTGTTGTTGATTTTCAATGTTGAGTTTGTTTTTGAATTTTTTGGTGTTTTTCATTGTTGAGGTTGTTGTTGAAATTGTTGGAATTTTTCAATGTTGAGGTTGTTGTTGAATTTTTTGGTGATTTTCAATGTTGAGAATGTTGTTGAATTTGTTGGTGTTTTTCATTGTTGAGGTTTTTGTTGAATTTTTTTGTGCTTTTGAATGTTGAGGTGGTTCATGAATTTTATGGTGTTTTTCATTGTTGAGGTTTTTGTTGAATTTGTTGGTGATTTTCAATGTTGAGGTTGTTGTTGAATTTTTTGGTGTTTTTCATTGTTGAGGTTTTTGTTGTATTTGTTGGTGTTTTTGAATGTTGAGGTTGTTGAGGAATTTTTTGGTGTTTTTCATTGTTGAGGTTTTTGTTGAATTTGTTGGTGATTTTCAATGTTCAGTTTCTTGTTGAATTTTTTGGTGTTTTTCATTGTTGAGGTTGTTGAATTTGTTGGTATTTTTCAAAGTTGACGTTGTTGTTGAATTTTTTGGTGTTTTTAATTGTTGAGGTTTTTGTTGAATTTGTTGGTGATTTTCATTGTTGTGGTTGTTGTTGTTGAATTTCTGATGTTTTTCATTGTTGAGGTTTTTTGTTAAATTTGTTGGTGATTTTCAATATTGAGGTTGTTGTTGAATCTGTTGGTGTTTTTCATTGTTGTGGTTGTTGTTGTTGAATTTTTGATGTTTTTCATTGTTGAGGTTGTTGTTAAATTTGTTGGCGATTTTCAATTTTGAGGTTGTTGTTGAATTTGTTGGTGTTATCAATTTTTATTTTGATGAACCTTTTTGTATTTTTAAAAGTTGAGGTTGTTGTTGAATTATTTGGTGTTTTTCAATATTGAGGTTGTAGTTGAATTTGTTGGTGTTTTTCAATGTTGAGGTTTTTGAATTTGTTGGTCTTTTTCAAAGTTGAGGTTGTTGTTGAATTTTTTGATGATTTTCAATATTGAGGTTGTTGTTGATTTGATTGGTGCATTCATTGTTTTTTTTTGAATCTTTTTGTATTTTTCAAAGTTGAGGTTGCAGTTGAATTTGTTGCTGTTCCTCAATGTTGAGGTTGGTGAATTTTTTGGTGTTGTTCAAAGTTGAGGTTGTTGTTGAATTTTATTACGTTGTTCATTGCTGAGGTTGTTGTTGAATTTCTTGGTGATTTTCAATGTTGAGGTTGTTGAATTTATTGGTGTTATCAATGGATTTTTTTTGATCTTCTTTGTATTTTTCAAAGTTGAGGTTGCAGTTGAATTTGTTGGTGTTTTTCAATGTTGAGGTTCTTGAAGTTGTTGGTGTTTTTCAAAGTTGAGGTTGTTGTTAAATTTTTTGGTGTTTTTCATTGTTGAGGTTTTTGTTGAATTTTTTGGTGTTTTTGAATGTTGAGGTTGTTGATGAATTTTTTGGTGCTTTTCATTGTTGAGGTTGTTGTTGGATTTATTGGTGTATTCTATGTTTTTATTTGTATCTTTTTGTATTTTTCAAACCTCAGGTTGCAGTTGAATTTCTTGCTGTTTCTCAATGTTGAGGTTGTTGAATTTTTTGGTGTTATTCAAAGTTGAGGTTGTTGTTGATTTTTTGATGTTTTTCATTGCTGAGGATGTTGTTGAATTAGTTGATGATTTTCTATGTTAAGGTTGTTGAAGTTGTTGTTGTTTTTCAAAGTTGAGTTTGTTGTTGAATTTTTTGGTGTTTTACATTGTTGAGGTTTTTGTTGAATTATTTGGCGTTTTTGAATGTTGAAGTTGTCGATGAATTATTTGGTGTTTTTCATTGTTGAGGTTTTTGTTGAATTTGTTGGTGATTTTCAATGTTGAGGTGGTTGAAATTGTTGGTGTTTTTCAAAGTTGAGGTTGTTGTTGAATTTTTTTGGTGTTCTTCATTGTTGAGGTTTTTGTTGAATTTATTGGTGTTTTTGAATGTTGAGGTTGTTTGATGAATTTTTTGGTGTTTTTCATTGTTGCGGTACTTGTTGAATTTGTTGGTGTTTGTCATTGTTGAGGTTCTTGTTCAATTTTTTGATGTTTTTCCCTGCTGAGGTTCTTGTTGAATTTGTTGGTGATATTGATTCTTCAGGATTTTGAATTAATTGGTGTTATCAATGGTTTTTTATGAACTTTTTTGTATTTTTCAAAGTTGAGGTTGCAGTTGAATTTATTGGTGTTTTTGAATTTTGAGGTTGTTGTTGAATTTTTTGGTGTTTTTCATTGTTGAGGTTGTTGTTGCATTTGTCAGAGTTTTTCAATGTTGAGGTTTTTGTTGAATTTGTTGGTGTTTATCACTTTTGAGGTTGTTGAATTTGCTGCTGTTTTTCAAAGTTGACGTTGTTGTTGAATTTTTTGGTTTTTTAATTGTTGAGGTTTTTGATGAATTTGTTGTTGTTTTTGAATGTTGAGGTTGTTGTTGCGTTTTTTGGTGTTTTTCATTGTTGAGGTTGTTGTTGAATTTGTTGGTGTTTTTGAATGTTGAGGTTGTTGATAAATTCTTTGGTGTTTTTCATTGTTGAGGTAGTTGTTGATTTTGTTGGTGTCTTCGAATGTTGAGGTTGTTGTTGAATTTGTTGGTGATTTTCAATATTGAGGTTGTAGTTTAATTTGATGGTGTTTTTCCATGTTGAGGTGTCTGAATTTGTAGGTGTTTTGCAAAGTTGTTGTTGTTGTTGAATATTTTTGTGTTTTTCAATGTTGTGGTTGTTGTTGAATTTTTTGGTGATTTTCAATATTGAGGTTGTTGTTCAATTCATTGGTGTATTCAATGTTTTTTTTTATTCTTTTTGTATTTTTCGAAGTTGAGGTTGCAGTTCAATTTGTTGCTGTTTCTCAATGTTGAGGTTGTTGAATTTTTTGGTTTTTTTCAAAGTTGAGTTTGTTGTTGAATTTTTTGGTGTTTTTCATTGTTGAGTTTTTTGTTGAATTTGTTGTTGTTTTTGAATGTTGAAGTTGTTGTTGAATTTTTTGATGTTTATCATTGTTGAGGTTGTTGTTGAATTTGTTGGTGATTTTCAATGTTGAGTTTGTTGTTGAAATTGTTGGAGTTTTTCAATGTTGAGGTTGTTGTTGATTTTTTTGATGATTTTCATTGTTGAGGTTTTTGTTGAATTTGTTGGTGTTTTTGAATGATGAGTTTGTTGTTGAATGTTTGTGTGTTTTTCATTGCAGAGGTTGTTATTGAATTTGTGCCTGTTTTTGATTGCTGAGATTGTTGTTGAATTTGTTGGTGTTTTTTACTGTTGAGGTTGTTGAACTTGTTGGTATTTTTCAAAGTTGACGTTTTTGTTGAATTTTTTGGTTTTTTTAATTGTTGAGGTTTTTGTTGAATTTGTTAGTGTTTTTGAATGTTGAGGTTGTTGATGAATATTTTGATGTTTTTCATTGACGAGGTTGTTGTTGAATTTGTTGGTGTTTTTGAATGTTGAGGTTGTTGTTGAATTGTTTGGTGTTTTTCATTGTTGTGGTTGTTGTTGTTGAATTTTTTGATGTTTTTAATTGTTGATGTTGTTGTTAAATTTGTTGGTGATTTTCAATATTGAGGTTGTTGTTGAATTTGTTGGTGTTATCAATTTTGATTTTGTTGAAATGTTTTGTATTTTTAAAAGTTGATGTTGTTGTTGAATTTGATGATGTTTTTCAATGTTTAGGTTGTTGAATTTGCTGGTGTTATTCAAAGCTGCGTTTGTTGTTGAATTGTTGGTGTTTTTCCATGTTGAGGTTGTTGAATTTATTGGTGTTATCAATGGTTTTTTTTTTAATCTTTTTTGTATTTAACAAAGTAAAGGTTGCAGTTGAATTTCTTGGTGTTTTTCAATGTTGAGGTTGTTGAAGTAGTTGGTGTTTTACAAAGTTGAGGTTTTTGTTGAATTTTTAGTGTTTTTCAAAGTTGAGGTTTTTGTTGAATTTTTTGGTGTTTTTCAATGTTGAGGTTTTTGTTGAATTTTTTGGTGTTTTTGAATGTTGAGGTTGTTGATGAATTTTTTGGTGTTTTTCATTGTTGAGGTTTTTGTTGAATTTGTTGGTGATTTTCAATGTTGAGGTTGTTGTTGAAATTATTGGTGTATTCAATGTTTTTATTTGAATCTTTATGTATTTTTCAAACCTTAGGTTGCAGTTGAATTTGTTGCTGTTTCTCAATGTTGAGCTTGTTGAATTTTTTGGTGTTATTCAAAGTTGAGGCTGTTGTTGAATTTTTTGATGTTTTTCATTGCTGAGGTTGTTGTTGAATTAGTTGATGATTTTCAATATTGAGCTTGTTGAATTTATTGGTGTTATCAATGGTTTTTTTTGATATTTTTTGTACTTTTCAAAGTTGAGGTTGCGGTTGAATTTGTTGCTGTTTTACAATGTTGAGGTTGTTGAAGTTGTTGGTGTTTTTCAAAGTTGAGGTTGTTGTTGAATTTTTTGATGTTTTTCATTGTTGAGGTTTTTGTTGAATTATTTGGTGTTTTTGAATGTTGAGGATGTTGATGAATTTTTTGGTGTTTTTCATTGTTGAGGTTTTTGTTGAATTTGTTGGTGATTTTCAATGTTGAGGTTGTTGTTGAATTTTTCAATGTTTCTCATTGTTGAGGTTTCTGTTGAATTTGTTGATGTTTTTGAATGTTGAGGTTGTTGGTGAACTTTTTGGTGTTTTTCATTGCGGAGGTTTTTGTTGAATTTGTTGGTGTTTTTCACTGTTGAGGTTGTTGTTGAATTTGTTGGTGATTTTCAATTTTGAGGTTGTGGTTGAATTTGTTGGTATTTTTCCATGTTGAGGTTTTTGAATTTGTTGGTGTTTTTCAAAGTTGAAGTTGTAGTTGAATTTTATGTGATTTTCAATGTTGAGAATGTTGTTCAATTTTTTGGTGTTTTTCAATGTTGAGGTTGTTGTTGAATTTCTTGGTGTTTTTGAATGTTGAGGGTGTTGTTGAATTTGTTGGTATTTTTCAATGTTGAGGTTGTTGTTGAATTGTTTGGTGTTATCAATTTTTATTTTGTTGAACCGTTTTGTATTTTTTAAAGTTGAGGTTGTTGTTGAATTTGTTGGTGTTTTTCAATGTTGAGGTTGTTGAATTGGTTGGTGTTTTTCAAATTGAGGTTGTTGTTGAATTTTTAGGTGTTTTTCATTGTTGAGGTTTTTTTTGAATTTGTTGGTGTTTTTCATTGTTGAGGTTGTTGTTGATAATTTGGTGTTTTTCAATGTTGAGGTTGTTGTTGAATTTTTTTGTGATTTTCAATATTGAGATTGTTGTTGAATTTATTGGTGTGTTCAATGTCCTTTTTTGAATCTTTTTGTATTTTTCAAAGTTGAGGTTACAGTTGAATTTGTTGCTGTTTCTCAATGTTGAGGTTGTTGAATTTTTTGGTGTTATTCAAATTTGAGGCTGTTGTTGAATTTTTTGATGTTTTTCATTGCTGAGGTTGTTTTTGAATTAGTTGATGACTTTCAATGTTGATGTTGTTGACTTTATTGGTGTTATCAATGGTTATTTTTTAATCTTTTTTGTATTTTTCAAAGTTGAGGTTGCAGTTGAATTTCTTGCTGTTTTTCAATGTTGAGGTTTTTGAAGTTGTTGGTGTTTTTCAAAGTTGAGGTTGTTGTTGATTTTTTTTGTGTTTTTCATTGTTGAGGTTTTTGTTGAATTTTTTGGTCTTTTTCAATGTTGAGGTTGTTGTTGAATTTATTGGTGTATTCAACGTTTTTTTTTAATCTTTTTGGATTTTTCAAAGTTGAGGTTGCAGTTGAATTTGTTGCTGTTTCTCAATGTTGAGCTTGTTGAATTTTTTGGTGTTTTTCAAAGTTGAGGTTGTTGTTACATTTTTTGATGTTTTTCATTGCTGAGGTTGTTGTTGAATTTGTTCGTGATTTTCAATGTTGATTTTGTTGAATTTATTGGTGTTTTCAATGGTTTTTATTTTTTTTTGTATTTCTCAAAGTTGAGGTTGCAGTTGAATTTGTTGGTGTTCTTCAATGTTGAGGTTGTTGAAGTTGTTGGTGTTTTTCAAAGTTGAGGTTGTTGTTGACTTTTTTGGTGTTTTTCATTGTTGAGGTTTTTGTTGAATTTTTTGGTGTTTTTGAATGTTGAGGTTGTTGATGAATTTTTTTAGTGTTTTTCATTGTTGAGGTTTATGTTGAATTATTTGGTGTTTTTGAATGTTGAGGTTGTTGATGAATTTTTTGGTGTTTTCCATTGTTGATGTTTTTGTTGATTTTGTTGGTGATTTTCAATGTTGAGTTTCTTGTTGAATTGTTTGGTGTTTTTATTTGTTGAGGTTGTTGTTGAATTTTTTGGTGATTTTCAATGTTGAGTTTGTTGAAGTTGTTGTTGTTTTTCAAAGTTGAGTTTGTTGTTGAATTTTTTGGAGTTTTTCATTGTTGAGGTTTTTGTTGAATTATTTGGTGTTTTTGAATGTTGAAGTTGTTGATGAATTTTTTTGTGTTTTTCATTGTTGAGGTTTTTGTTGAATTTGTTGGTGATTTTCAATGTTCAGGTTGTTGTTGAATTTTTTGGGGTTTCTCATTGTTGAGGTTTCTGTTGAATTTGTTGGTGTTTTTGAATGTTGAGGTTGTTGGTGAATTTTTTGGTGTTTTTCATTGCTGAGGTTTTTGTTGAATTTGTTGGTGTTTTTCACTGTTGAGGCTGTTGTTGAATTTGTTGGTGATTTTCAATATTGAGGTTGTGGTTGAATTTGTTGGTGTTTTTAAATGTTGAGGTTTTTGAATTTGTTGGTGTTTTTCAAAGTTGAGCTTGTTGAATTTGTTGGTGATTTTCAATGTTGAGTTTGTTTTTGAATTTTTTGGTGTTTTTCATTGTTGAGGTTGTTGTTGTAATTGTTGGTGTTTTTGAATGTTGAGGTTGTTATTGAATTTGTTGGTGTTTTTGAATGTTGAGGTTGTTGTTGAATTGTTGGGTTTTTTTCATTGTTGTGGTTGTTGTTGTTGAATTTTTGATGTTTTTCATTGTTGAGGTTGTTGTTAAATTTGTTGGTGATTTTCAATATTGAGGTTGTTGTTGGATTTTTTGGTGTTATCAATTTTTATTTTGTTGAACCGTTTTGTATTTTTTAATGTTGAGGTTGTTGTTGAATTTGTTGGTGTTTTTCAATGTTGAGGTTGTTGAATTTGATGGTGTTTTTCAAATTGAGGTTGTTGTTGAATTTTTTGGTGTTTTTCATTGTTGAGGTTTTTGTTGAATTTGTTGGTGTTTTTCCATGTTGAGGGTTTTGAATTTGTTGGTGTTTTTCAAAGTTGAGGTTGTTGTTGATAATTTGGTGTTTTTCAATGTTGAAGTTGTTGTTGAATTTTTTTGTGATTTTCAATATTGAGATTGTTGTTGAATTTATTGGTGTATTCTATGTCTTTTTTCGAATCTTTTTGTATTTTTCAAAGTTGAGGTTGAAGTGGAATTTGTTGCTGTTTCTCAATGTTGAGCTTGTTGAATTTTTTGGTGTTTTTCAAAGTTGAGGTTGTTGTTGAGTGTTTAGATGTTTTTCATTGCTGATGTTGTTGTTGAATTTGTTGGTGATTTACAATGTTGAGGTTGTTGAATTTATTGGTGTTATCAATGGTTTTTTTTGAGCTTTTATGTATTTTTCAAAGTTGAGGTTGCAGTTGAATTTGTTGGAATTCTTCCATGTTGAGGTGGTTGAAGTTGTTGGTGTTTTTCAAGGTTGAAACTGTTATTGAATTTTTTGGTGTTTTTCATTGTTGAGGTTTTTGTTGAACTTTTTGGTGTTTTTGAATGTTGAGGTTGTTGATGAATTTTTTGGTGTTTTTCGTTGTTGAGGTTTTTGTTGAATTTGATGGTGATTTTCAATGTTGAGGTTGCTGTTGAATTTATTGGTGTATTCAATTTTTTTTTAATCTTTTTGTATTTTTCAAAGTTGAGGTCGCAGTTGAATTTGTTGCTGTTTCTCAATGTTGAGCTTGTTGAATTTTTTGGTGTTTTTCAAAGTTGAGGTTGTTGTTGAGTGTTTAGATGTTTTTCATTGCTGATGTTGTTGTTGAATTTGTTGATGATTTACAATGTTGAGGTTGTTGAATTTATTGGTGTTATCAATGGTTTTTTTTTTGATCATTTATGTATTTTTCAAAGTAGAGGTTGCAGTTGAATTTGTTGGTGTTCTTCCATGTTGAGGTGGTTGAAGTTGTTGGTGTTTTTCAAGGTTGAGGTTGTTATTGACTTTTTTGGTGTTTTTCATTGTTGAGGTTTTTGTTGAATTTTTTGGTGTTTTTGAATGTTGAGGTTGTTGATGAATTTTTTGGTGTTTTTCATTGTTGAGGTTTTTGTTGAGTTTGTTGGTGATTTTCAATGTTGAGGTTGTTGTTGATTTATTGGTGTATTCAATGTTTTTTTTTATATCTTTTTGTATTTTTCAAAGTTGAGGTCGCAGTTGAATTTGTTGCTGTTTCTCAATGTTGAGCTTGCTGAATTTTTTGGTGTTTTTCAAAGTTGAGGTTGTTGTTACATTTTTTGATGTTTTTCATTGCTGAGGTTGTTGTTGAATTTGTTGATGATTTTCACTGTTGTGGTTCTTGAATTTATTGGCGTTTTCAATGGTTTTTTTTTGTTTTTTTTTGTATTTCTCAAAGTTGATGTTGCAGTTGAATTTGTTGGTGTTTTTCAATGTTGAGGTTGTTGAAGTTGTTGGTGTTTTTCAAAGCAGAGGTTGTTGTTGAATTTTTTGGTGTTTTTCATTGTTGAGGTTTATGTTGAATTATTTGGTGTTTTTGAATGTTGAGGTTGTTGATGAATTTTTTAGTGTTTTTCATTGTTGAGGTTTTTGTTGAATTTGTTGGTGATTGTCAATGTTGAGGTTGTTGTTGAATTTTTTGGTGTTTTTCATTGTTGAGGTTTTTGTTGAATTTGTTGGTGTTTTTGAATGTTGAGGTTGCTGATGATTTTTTTGGTGTTTTTCATTGTTCAGGTTTTTGTTGATTTTGTTGGTGATTTTCAATGTTGAGTTTCTTGTTGAGTTTTTTGGTGTTTTTCTTTGTTGATGTTGTTGTGTAACTTGTTGGAGATTTTCAATCTTGAGGTTGTTGTTGATTTTTTTGGTGATTTTCAATGTTGAGTTTGTTGTTGAAATTGTTGGTGTTTTTCAATGTTGAGGTTGTTGAAGTTGTTGGTGTTTTTCAAAGTTGAGGTTGTTGTTGAATTTTTTGGTGTTTTTCATTGTTGAGGTTTTTGTTGGATTATTTGGTGTTTTTGAATGTTGAGGTTGTTGATGAATTTTTTGGTGTTTTTCATTGTTGATGTTTTTGTTGAATTTGTTTGTGTTTGTCACTGTTGAGGTTGTTGTTGAATTTGTTGGTGATTTTCAATATTGAGTTTGTTGTTGAATTTGTTGTTGTTTTTCAAAGTTGAGTTTGTTGTTGAATTTTTTGTAGTTTTTCATTGTTGAGGTTTTTGTTGAATTATTTGGTGTTTTTGAATGTTGAGGTTGTTGATGAATTTTTTTGTGTTTTTCATTGTTGAGGTTTTTGTTGAATTTGTTGGTGATTTTCAATTTTGAGGTTGTTGTTGAATTGTTTGGTTTTTTTCATTGTTGAGGTTTCTGTTGAACTTGTTGGTGTTTTTGAATGTTGAGGTTGTTGATGAATTTTTTGGTGTTTTTCATTGCTGAGGTTTTTGTTGAATTTGTTGGTGTTTTTCACTGTTGAGGCTGTTGTTGAATTTGTTGGTGATTTTCAATATTGAGGTTGTGGTTGAATTTGTTGGTGTTTTTAAATGTTGAGGTTTTTGAATTTGTTGGTGTTTTTCAAAGTTGAGCTTGTTGTTGAATTTGTTGGTGATTTTCAATGTTGAGTTTGTTTTTGAATTTTTTGGTGTTTTTCATTGTTGAGGTTGTTGTTGTAATTGTTGGAGTTTTTCAATGTTGAGGTTTTTGTTGAATTTTTTGTGATTTTCAATGTTGAGAATGTTGTTGAATTTGTTGGTGCTTTTGAATGTTGAGGTTGTTGTTGAATTTGTTGATGTTTTTGAATGTTGAGGTTGTTGTTGAATTGTTTGGTGTTTTTCATTGTTGTGGTTGTTGTTGTTGAATTTTTGATGTTTTTCATTGTTGAGGTTGTTGTTAAATTTGCTGGTGATTTTCAATATTGAGGTTGTTGTTGAATTTTTTGGTGTTATCAATTTTTATTTTGTTGAACCGTTTTGTATTTTTTAATGTTGAGGTTGTTGTTGAATTTGTTGGTGTTTTTCAATGTTGAGGTTGTTGAATTTGATGGTGTTTTTCAAATTGAGGTTGTTGTTGAATTTTTTGGTGTTTTTCATTGTTGAGGTTTTTGTTGAATTTGTTGGTGTTTTTCCATGTTGAGGGTTTTGAATTTGTTGGTGTTTTTCAAAGTTGAGGTTGTTGTTGATAATTTGGTGTTTTTCAGTGTTGAGGTTGTTGTTGAATTTTTTTGCGATTTTCAATATTGAGATTGTTGTTGAATTTATTGGTGTATTCTATGTCTTTTTTCGAATCTTTTTGTATTTTTCAAAGTTGAGGTTGAAGTGGAATTTGTTGCTGTTTCTCAATGTTGAGCTTGTTGAATTTTTTGGTGTTTTTCAAAGTTGAGGTTGTTGTTGAGTGTTTAGATGTTTTTCATTGCTGATGTTGTTGTTGAATTTGTTGGTGATTTACAATGTTGAGGTTGTTGAATTTATTGGTGTTATCAATGGTTTTTTTTGAGCTTTTATGTATTTTTCAAAGTTGAGGTTGCAGTTGAATTTGTTGGAATTCTTCCATGTTGAGGTGGTTGAAGTTGTTGGTGTTTTTCAAGGTTGAAACTGTTATTGAATTTTTTGGTGTTTTTCATTGTTGAGGTTTTTGTTGAACTTTTTGGTGTTTTTGAATGTTGAGGTTGTTGATGAATTTTTTGGTGTTTTTCGTTGTTGAGGTTTTTGTTGAATTTGATGGTGATTTTCAATGTTGAGGTTGCTGTTGAATTTATTGGTGTATTCAATTTTTTTTTAATCTTTTTGTATTTTTCAAAGTTGAGGTCGCAGTTGAATTTGTTGCTGTTTCTCAATGTTGAGCTTGTTGAATTTTTTGGTGTTTTTCAAAGTTGAGGTTGTTGTTGAGTGTTTTGATGTTTTTCATTGCTGATGTTGTTGTTGAATTTGTTGATGATTTACAATGTTGAGGTTGTTGAATTTATTGGTGTTATCAATGGTTTTTTTTTTGATCTTTTATGTATTTTTCAAAGTTGAGGTTGCAGTTGAATTTGTTGGTGTTCTTCCATGTTGAGGTGGTTGAAGTTGTTGGTGTTTTTCAAGGTTGAGGTTGTTATTGAATTTTTTGGTGTTTTTCATTGTTGAGGTTTTTGTTGAATTTTTTGGTGTTTTTGAATGTTGAGGTTGTTGATGAATTTTTGGTGTTTTTCATTGTTGAGGTTTTTGTTGAGTTTGTTGGTGATTTTCAATGTTGAGGTTGTTGTTGAATTTATTGGTGTATTCAATGTTTTTTTTAATATCTTTTTGTATTTTTCAAAGTTGAGGTCGCAGTTGAATTTGTTGCTGTTTCTCAATGTTGAGCTTGCTGAATTTTTTGGTGTTTTTCAAAGTTGAGGTTGTTGTTACATTTTTTGATGTTTTTCATTGCTGAGGTTGTTGTTGAATTTGTTGGTGATTTTCACTGTTGAGGTTGTTGAATTTATTGGCGTTTTCAATGGTTTTTTTTTGGTTTTTTTTTGTATTTCTCAAAGTTGAGGTTGCAGTTGAATTTGTTGGTGTTTTTCAATGTTGAGGTTGTTGAAGTTGTTGGTGTTTTTCAAAGCTAAAGTTGTTGTTGAATTTTTTGATGTTTTTCATTGTTGAGGTTTATGTTGAATTATTTGGTGTTTTTGAATGTTGAGGTTGTTGATGAATTTTTTAGTGTTTTTCATTGTTGAGGTTTTTGTTGAATTTGTTGGTGATTGTCAATGTTGAGGTTGTTGAATTTTTTTGTGTTTTTCATTGTTGTGGTTTTTGTTGAATTTGTTGGTGTTTTTGAATGTTGAGGTTGCTGATGAATTTTTTGGTGTTTTTCATTGTTCAGGTTTTTGTTGATTTTGTTGGTGATTTTCAATGTTGAGTTTCTTGTTGAATTTTTTGGTGTTTTTCTTTGTTGATGTTGTTGTGTAACTTGTTGGAGATTTTCAATCTTGAGGTTGTTGTTGATTTTTTTGGTGATTTTCAATGTTGAGTTTGTTGTTGAAATTGTATGTGTTTTTCAATGTTGAGGTTGTTGAAGTTGTTGGTGTTTTTCAAAGTTGAGGTTGTTGTTGAATTTTTTGGTGTTTTTCATTGTTGAGGTTTTTGTTGAATTTGTTGGTGATTGTCAATGTTGAGGTTGTTGAATTTTTTTGTGTTTTTCATTGTTGTGGTTTTTGTTGAACTTGTTGGTGTTTTTGAATGTTGAGGTTGCTGATGAATTTTTTGGTGTTTTTCATTGTTCAGGTTTTTGTTGATTTTGTTGGTGATTTTCAATGTTGAGTTTCTTGTTGAATTTTTTGGTGTTTTTCTTTGTTGATGTTGTTGTGTAACTTGTTGGAGATTTTCAATCTTGAGGTTGTTGTTGATTTTTTTGGTGATTTTCAATGTTGAGTTTGTTGTTGAAATTGTATGTGTTTTTCAATGTTGAGGTTGTTGAAGTTGTTGGTGTTTTTCAAAGTTGAGGTTGTTGTTGAATTTTTTGGTGTTTTTCATTGTTGAGGTTTTTGTTGAATTTGTTTGTGTTTGTCACTGTTGAGGTTGTTGTTGAATTTGTTGGTGACTTTCAATATTGAGGTTGTGGTTGAATTTGTTGGTGTTTTTCCATGTTGAGGTTTTTGAATTTGTTGGTGTTTTTCATAGTTGAGGTTGTTGTTGAACTTGTTGGTGATTTTCAATGTTGAGTTTGTTTTTGAATTTTTTTGGTGTTTTTCATTGCTGAGGTTGTTGTTGAAATTGTTGTAATTTTTCAATGTTGAGGTTGTTGTTGAATTTTTCGGGGATTTTCAATGTTGAGGTAGTTGTTGAATTTGTTGTTGTTTTTGAATGTTGAGGTTGTTGTTGAATTGTTTGGTGTTTTTCATTGTTGTGGTTGTTGTTGAATTTGTTGGTGTTTTTCAATGGTGAGGTTGTTGAATTTGTTGGTGTTTTTCAAAGCTGAGTTCGTTGTTGAATTTGTTGGTTTATTTGAATGTTGAGGTTTTTAAATCTGCTGATGTTTTTCAAATTGAGGTTGTTGTTGAATTTGTGGGTGTTTTTCATTGTTGATGTTGTTGTTGAATTTGTTGGTGATTTTCAATATTGATGTTGCAGTTGAATTTCTTGGTGTTTTTCCATGTTGAGGTTTTTGAATTTGTTGGTGTTTTTCAAAGTTGAGGTTGTTGTTGATAACTTGGTGTTTTTCAATGTTGAGTTTGTTGTTGAATTTTTTTGTGATTTTCAATATTGAGAATGTTGTTGAATTTATTGATGTATTCAATGTTTTTTTTGAATCATTTTGTATTTTTCAAAGTTGAGATTGCAGTTGAATTTGTTGCTGTTTTTCAATGTTGAGGTTTTTGAAATTGTTGGTGTTTTTCAAAGTTGAGGTTGTTGTTGATTTTTTTTGTGTTTTTCATTGTTGAGGTTTTTGTTGAATTTTTTTGGTGTTTTTCAATGTTGAGGTTGTTGCTGAATTTATTGGTGTATTCAATGCTTTTTTTTGAATCTTTTTAGATTTTTCAAAGTTGAGATTGCAGTTGAATTTGTTGCTGTTTCTCAATGTTGAGCTTGTTGAATTTTTTGGTGTTTTTCAAAGTTGAGGTTGTTGTTACATTTTTTTGATGTTTTTCATTGCTGAGGTTGTTGTTGAATTTGTTCGTGATTTTCAATGTTGATTTTGTTGAATTTATTGGTGTTTTCAATGGTTTTTATTTTTTTTGTATTTCTCAAAGTTGAGGTTGCAGTTGAATTTGTTGGTGTTCTTCAATGTTGAGGTTGTTGAAGTTGTTGGTGTTTTTCAAAGTTGAGGTTGTTGTTGACTTTTTTGGTGTTTTTCATTGTTGAGGTTTTTGTTGAATTTTTTGGTGTTTTTGAATGTTGAGGTTGTTGATGAATTTTTTAGTGTTTTTCATTGTTGAGGTTTATGTTGTATTTGTTGGTGTTTTTGAATATTGAGGTTGTTGATGAATTTTTTGGCGTTTTCCATTGTTGATGTTTTTGTTGATTTTGTTGGTGATTTTCAATGTTGAGTTTCTTGTTGAATTGTTTGGTGCTTTTCTTTGTTGAGGTTGTTGTTTAACTTGTTGGAGTTTTTCAATGTTGAGGTTGTTGTTGAATTTTTTGGTGATTTTCAATGTTGAGTTTGTTGTTGAATTTGTTGGTGTTTTTCAATGTTGAGGTTGTTGAAGTTGTTGTTGTTTTTCAAAGTTGAGGTTGTTGTTGAATTTTTTGGAGTTTTTCATTGTTGAGGTTTTTGTTGAATTATTTCGTGTTTTTGAATGTTGAGGTTGTTAATTAATTTTTTTGTGTTTTTCATTGTTGAGGTTTTTGTTGAATTTGTTGGTGATTTTCAATGTTGAGGTTGTTGTTGAATTTTTTGGGGTTTCTCATTGTTGAGGTTTCTGTTGAATTTGTTGGTGTTTTTGAATGTTGAGGTTGTTGGTGAATTTTTTGGTGTTTTTCATTGCTGAGGTTTTTGTTGAATTTGTTGGTGTTTTTCACTGTTGAGGCTGTTGTTGAATTTGTTGGTGATTTTCAATATTGAGGTTGTGGTTGAATTTGTTGGTGTTTTTAAATGTTGAGGTTTTTGAATTTGTTGGTGATTTTCATTGTTGAGGTTGTTGTTGAAATTGTTGGAGTTTTTCAATGTTGAGGTTTTTGTTGAATTTTTTGTGATTTTCAATGTTGAGAATGTTGTTGAATTTGTTGGTGCTTTTGAATGTTGAGGTTGTTGCTGAATTTGTTGGTGTTTTTGAATGTTGAGGTTGTTGTTGAATTGTTTGGTGTTTTTCATTGTTGTGGTTGTTGTTGTTGAATTTTTGATGTTTTTCATTGTTAAGGTTGTTGTTGAATTTTTTGCTGTTTTTCATTGTTGAGGTTGTTGATGAATTTGTTGGTGATTTTCAATATTGAGGTTGTTGTTGAATTTATTGGTGTTATCAACGTGTTTTTTTCTCTTTTTTTTTCAAACTTGAGTTTGCACTTTAATTTGTTGGTGTTTTTCAATGTTGAAGTTGTTGAATTTGTTGGTGTTTTTCAAAGTTGTGATTGTTGTTGAATTATTTGGTGTTTTCATTGATGAGGTTTTTGTTGAATTTGTTGGTGTTTTGGAATATTGGGGTTGTTGTTGTATTTTTTATTTGTTTTTCAATGTTGAGATTTTTGTTGAATTTGATGGTTATTTTCAAATTTGAGTTTGCTGTTGAATTTTTTGGTGTTTTTCTTTGTTGAGGTTGTTGTTGAATTTTTTGATGTTTTTCTTTGCTGAGGTTGTCGTTGAATTTGTTGGTGTTTTTCAATGTTGAGATTGTTGAATTTCTTGGTGTTTTCCAAAGTTGCAGTTGTTGTTGAATTTTTTGGTGTTTTTCATTGTTGAGGTTTTTCTTGAATTTGTTGTTGTTTCTGAATGTTGAGGTTGTTGTTGAATTTTTTGGTGTTTTTCATTGTTGAGGTTGTTGTTGAATTTGTTGGAGTTTTTCAATGTTAAGGTTGTTGTTGAATTTGTTGGTGTTTTTCAATGTTGAGGTTATTGAATTTGTTGGAGTTTTTCAATGTTGAGGTAGTTGTTGAATTTGTTGGTGTTTTTCAATGTTGAGGTTTTTGTTGAACTTGTTTTAGATTTTGAGTGTTGAGGTGTTTGTTGAATTTTTTGGTGTTTTTCATTGTTGAGGCTGTTCTTGAAATTGTTTGAGTTTTTCAAAGTTGAGGTTGTTGTTGAATTTTTTGGTGTTTTTCATTGTTGAGGTTTTTGTTGAATTTTTTGGTGTTTTTGAATGTTGAGGTTGTTGTTGAATTTATTGGTGTTTTTCATTGTTGAGGTTGTTGTTGAATTTGTTGGAGTTTTTCAATGTTGAGGTTGTTGTTGAATTTGTTGGTGTTTTTCAATGTTGAGGTTGTTGAATTTGTTGGTGTTTTTCAAAGTCGAGGTTGTTGTTGAATTTTTTGGTGTTTTTACTTGTTAAGGTTTTTGTTGAAATGGTTAGTGTTTTTCATTGTTGTGGTTGTTGTTGAATTTTTTGATGTTTTTCATTGTTGAGGTTGTTCTAAAATTTGTTGGGGTTTTCAATATTGAGGTTGTTGGTGAATTTGTTGGTGTTATCAATTTTCATTTTGTTGAACCTTTTTGTATTTTTCAAAGTTGAGGTTGTTGTTGAATTTGTTGGTGTTTTTCAATGTTGAGGTTGTTGAAATTGTTGGTGTTTTTCAAAGCTTAGTTTGTAGTTGAATTTGTTGCTTTATTTCAATGTTGAGGTTGTTAAATCTGTTGGAGTTTTTCAAAGTTGAGGTTGTTGTTGAATTTTTTGGTGTTTTTCTTTGTTGAGGTTGTTGTAAAATTTGTTGTTTTGATGTTATTCACTGTTGAGGTTGTTGTTGAATTTGTTGGTGTTATTCAAGGTTGAGTTTGTTGCTGAATTTTTTGTTGTTTTTCATTGTTGAGGTTGTTGATGAATTTGTTGGTGTTTTAGAATGCTGAGGTTGTTTTTGAATTTGTTGGTGATTTTCAGTATTGAAGTTGTTGTTGAATTTGTTTGTGTTTTGCAATGTTGAGGTTGTTGTTCAATTTATTGGTGTCATCAATGGGTTTTTTTTAACTTTTTTGTATTTTTCAATGTTGAGGTTGTTGAATTTGTTGGTGTTTTTCAAAGTTGAGGTTGTTGTTGGATTTTTTGGTGTTTTTCGTTGTTGAGGTTTTTGTTGAATTTGTTGGTGTTTTTGAATGTTGAGGTTGTTGTTGAATTTTTTGGTGTTTTTCATTGTTGAGGTTGTTATTGAATTTGTTGGAGTTTTTTAATGTTGAGGTAGTTGTTGTATTTGTTGGTGTTTTGCAATGTTGAGGATGTTGTTGCATTTGATGGTCTTTTTCAATATTGAGGTTGTTGAATTTGTAGGTGTTTTTCAAAGTTGAGTTTGTTGTTTAATTTTATGGTGTTTTTCATTGTTGCGGTTGTTGAAGAATTTGTCGGTGATTTTCAATGTTGTGGTTGTTGTTGAATTTTTTGGTGTTTTTCATTGTTGAGGTTTTTGTTGAATTTGTAGGAGTTTTTCAATGTTGAGTTTGTTGAATTTGTTGATGTTTTTCAATGTTGAGGATGTTGTTGAATTTTTTGGTGTTTTTCTTTGTTGAGGTTGTTTTTGAATTTATTGGCGTTATCAATGTTTTTTTTGAACTTTTTTGTATTTTTCAATGTTGAAGTTGCAGTTGAATTTGTTGGTGTTTTTCAATGTTGAGGTTTTTGAATTTGTTGGTGTTTTTCAAAGTTGATGTTGTTGTTGAATTTTTTGGTGTTTTTCATTGTTGAGGTTGTGGTTGATCTTTTTGGTTTTTTAATTGTTGAGGTTGTTGAATTTTTTGGTGTTTTTCATTGTTGAGGTTGTTGTTAAATTTTTTGATGTTTTTCATTGCTGAGGTTGTCGTTGAATTTGCTGGTGATTTTCAATGTTGAGTTTGTTGTTGAATTTGTTCGTGTTTTGCAATGTTGTGGTTGTTGTTGAATTTCTTGATGTTTTTCATTGTTGAGGTTGTTGTTGAATTTGTTGGTGTTTTTCAATGTTGAGGTTGTTGAATTTGTTGGTGTTTTTCCTTGTTGAGGTTGTTGTTGCATTTTTTCATGTTTTTCATTGTTGAGGTTGTTGTTGAATTTGTTGGTGATTTTCAATTTTGAGGTTGTTGTTGAATTTATTGGTGTTATCAATGTTTTTTTTAACTTTTTTGTATTCTTCAGAGTTGAAATTGCAGTTAAATTTGTTGGTGTTTTCAATGTTGAGGTTGTTGTTGAATTTTTTGATTTTTATCATTGTTGAGGTTGTTGTTGAATTTACTGGTGATTTTCAATATTGAGGTTGTTGTTCAATAGTTTGGTGTTTTTCAATGTAAAGATTGTTGTTGAATTTGTTGGTAATTTTCAACATTGAGATTGTTGTTGAATTTATTGTTGTATTCAATGTTTATTTTTAAATATTTTTATACTTTTACAAGTTGAGGTTGTACTTGAATTTGTTGCTGTTTTTCAATGTTGAGGTTGTTGTATATGTTGTTGTTTTTCAAAGTTGAGGTTGTTGTTGAATATTTTGGTTGTATTCAATGTTGGGCTGTTGTTGAATTTTTTGGTGTTTTTAATTGTTGTGGTTGTTATTGTTTTATTTTTTGATTTTTTTCATTGTTGAGGTTGTTGAATCTATTAATGTTTTTCAATGTTGAGATTGTTGTTGAATTTGTTGGTGATTTTCAATATTGAGTTTGTAGTTGAATTTGTTGCTATTTTTCAGTTTTGAGGTTGTTGAATTCGTTGGTATTTTTCAAAGTTGAGGTTGTTGTTGAATTTTTTTGTTGTTTTTCATTGTTCAGGTTTTTGTTGAATTTGTTGGTGTTTTTGAATGTTGAGGTTGTTGTTGAATTTTTTGGTGTTTTTCATTGTTCAGGTTGTTGTTGAATTTTTTGATGTTTTTCATTGTTGAGGTTGTTGTTGAATTTGTCTGTGATTTTCAATATTGAGGTTGGTGTTGAATTTAATGGTGTTAGGAATGGTTTTTTTTAAACTTATTAGTATTTTTCAAAGTTGAGGTTGCAGTTGAATTTGTTGGTGTTTTTCAATGTTGAGGTTGTTGTTGAATTTGTTGGTGATTTTCAATGTTGAGTTTGTTGTTGAATTTTTTGGTGTTTTTCTTTGTTGAGGTTGTTGTTGAAATTGTTGGAGTTTTTCAATGTTGAGGTTGTTGTTGAATTTTTCGATGTTTTTCATTGTTGAGGTTGTTGGTGTTTTTCAATGTTGAGGTTGTTGAATTTGTTGGTGTTTTTCAATATTGAGGCTGTTGTTGAATATTTTGGTGTTTTACAATGTTGGGTTGCTGTTGAATTTTTTGGTGTTATCAATGGTTTTTTTTTAACTTATTTGTATTTTTCAGAGTTGAGATTGCATTGAATTTGTTGGTCTTTTCAATGTTGAGCTTGTTGTTGAATTTTTTGGTGATTTTCAATGTTGAGTTTGTTGTTGAATTTTTTGGTGCTTTTCATTGTTGCGGTTGTTGTTGAAATTTTTGGAGTTTTCCAATATTGACCTTGTTGTTGATCTTTTGGTGTTTTTCAATGTTGAGTTTGTTGTTGTTGAATTTTTTGGTGTTTTTCATTGTTGAGGTTGTTGGTTAATTTGTTGGTGTTTTGCAATGTTGAGGTTGTTGTTGAAATTGTTGGAGTTTTTCAATGCTGAGGTTGTTGCTGATCTTCTTGGTGTTTTTCATTGTGGAGGTTGTTGCTGTTGAATTTTTTGGTGTCTTTCATTGCTGAGGTTGTTGTTGCATTTGTTGTTGATTTTCAATGTTGAGTTTGTTGTTGAATTTGTTGGTGTTTTGCATTGTTGAGGTTGTTGTTGAATTTGTTGGTGATTGTCAATATTGGGGTTGTTGCTAATTTATTGGTTTTTTCAATGTTTTTTTTTTAAACTTTTTTTTTATTTTTCAAAGTTGAGGTTACAGTTGAAATTTGTGGCGTTTTTCAAAGTTGAGGTTGTTGTTGAATTTTTTGGTTTTTTTCATTGTTGAGGTTTATGTTGAATTTGTTGGTGTTTTTCAAAGTTGAAGCTGTTGTTGAATATTTTGGTGTTTTACAATGTTGGGTTGTTGTTGAATTTTTTGGTGTATTCAATGGATTTTTTTTCAGTTTTTGTATTTTTAAGAGTTGAAATTGCAGTTGAATTTGTTGGAGTTTTCAATGTTGAGCTTGTTGTTGAATTTTTTGATGTTTATCATTGTTGAGGTTGTTGTTGAATTTGCTGGTGATTTTCAATGTTGAGTTTGTTGTTGAATTTTTTGGTGTTTTTCATTGTTGAGGTTGTTGTTGTTGAATTTTTTGGTGTTTTTCACTGTTGAGGTTGTTGTTGTATTTTTTGATTTTTTTCATTGCTGTGGTTGTTGTTGAATTTGTTGGTGATTTTCAATGTTGAGGTTGTTGTTGAATTTGTTGGTGATTTTCAATATTGAGGTTGTTGTTGAATTTATTGTTGTTCTGATTGGTTTTTTTAAAACCTTTTTGTACTTTTCAAAGCTGAGGTTGCATTTCAATTTGTTGGTGTTTTTCAATGTTGAGGTTGTTGAATTTGTTGGTGTTTTTCAAAGTTGAGGTTGTTGTTGAATTTTTTTGTTGTTTTTCATTGTTGAGGTTTTTGTTGAATTTGTTGGTGTTTTTGACTGTTGAGGTTGTTGTTGAATTTTTTGGTGTTTTTCATTGTTCTGGTTGTTGTTGAATTTGTTGGATTTTTTTAATGTTGTGTTTGTTGATTTATTTGTTGGTGTTTTGCAATGTTGAGGTTGTTGTTAAATTTGTTCCTGATTTTCAATATTGAGGTTGTTGTTGAATTTATTGGTGTTAGCAATGTTTTTTTTTTAACTATTTTGTGTTTTTCAAAGTTGAGGTTGCAGTTGAATTTGTTGGTGTTTATCCATGTTGAGGTTGTTGAATTTGTTGGTGTTTTTCAAAGTTGAGATTGTTGTTGAATTTATTGGTGTTTATCATTCTGGAGGTTTTTGTTGAACTTGTTGGTGATTTTGAATGTTGAGGTTGTTGAATCTGTTGGTGTTTTTCAACGTTGTGGTTGTTGTTGAATTTGTTGCTCTATTTCAATGTTGAGGTCGTTGCATTTGTTGGCGTTTTTCAAAGTTGATGCTGTGCTTGAATTTCTTGGTGTTTATCATTGTTGAGGTTGTTGTTGAATCTTTTGGTGTTTTTGAATGTTGAGGCTGTTTTTGAACTCTCGGTGATTTTCATTGATGAGGTTGTTGAATTTATTGCTGTTTTTCAATGTTGATGTTGTTGAATTTGTTGGTGTTTTTGAAAGTTGAGGTTGTTGTAGAATATTTTGGTGTTTTACAATGTTGGGTTGTTGTTGAATTTGATGGTGATTTTCAATATTGAGGTTGTTGTTGAATTTATTGGTGTTATCAATGGTTTTTATTGAACTTTTTTGTATTTTTCAAAGTTGAGGTTGCAGTTGAATTTGTTGGTGTTTTTCATTGTTGAGGTTGTTATTGTTTGAATTTTTAGATGTTTTTCATTGTTGAGGTTTTTGTTGTTGAAGTTTTTGATGTTTTTCATTGCTGAGGTTGTTGTTGAATTGGTTGGTGATTTTCAATGTTAAGTTTGTTGTTGAATTTGTTGGTGTTTTGCAATGTTGAGGTTGTTGAATTTGTTGGTGATTTTCAAAGTTGAGGTTGTTGTTGAATTTGTTGGTGATATTCAATATTGAGGTTGTTGTTGAATTTGTTGGTGTTATCAATATTTATTTTGTTGAAATTTTTTGTCTTTTTAAAAGTTGAGGTTGTTGTTGAATTTGTTGGTGTTTTTAAATGTTGAGGTTGTTGAATTTGTTGGTGTTATTCAAGGTTGAGTTTGTTGCTGAATTTTTTGTTGTTTTTCATTGTTGATGTTGTTGATGAAGTTGTTGGTGTTTTTGAATGCTGAGGTTGTTTATGAATTTGTTGTTGATTTTCAGTATTGAGGTTGTTTTTGAATTTGATTGTGTTTTGCAATGTTGAGGTTGTTGTTCAATTTATTGGTGTTATCAATGGTTTTTTTTAACTTTTTTGTATTTTTCAAAGTTGAGGTTGAAATTGAATTTGTTGGCGTTTTTCAATGTTGAGGTTGTTGAATTTGTTGGTGTTTTTCAAAGTTGAGGTTGTTGTTGGAATTTTTGGTGTTTTTCATTGTTGAGGTTGTTATTGAATTTGTTGGAGTTTTTTAATGTTGAGGTAGTTGTTGTATTTGTTGGTGTTTTGCAATGTTGAGGTTGTTGAATTTGTAGGTGTTTTTCAAAGTTGAGTTTGTTGTTGAATTTTTTGGTGTTTTTCATTGTTGAGCTTATTGAGGAATTTGTTGGTGTTTTTGAATGTTGAGGTTGTCGTTGAATTTTGTGGTGATTTTCAGTATTGAGGTTGTTGTTGAATTTGTTGGTGTTTTTCAATGTTGTGGTTGTTGTTGTATTTTTTGGTGTTTTTCATTGTTGAGGTTTTTGTTGAATTTGTAGGAGTTTTTCAATGTTGAGTTTGTTGAATTTGTTGGTGTTTTTCAATGATGAGGATGTTGTTGAATTTTTTGGTGTTTTTCATTTTTGAGGTTGTTGAATTTATTGGCGTTATCAATGTTTTTTTGAACTTTTTTGTATTTTTCGATGTTGAAGTTGCAGTTGAATTTGTTGGTGTTTTTCAATGTTGAGGTTTTTGAATTTGTTGGTGTTTTTCAAAGTTGAGGTTGTTGTTGAATTTTTTGGTGTTTTTCATTTTTGAGGTTGTTCTTAAATTTTTTGATGTTTTTCATTGCTGAGGTTGTTGTTCAATTTGCTGGTGATTTTCAATGTTGAGGTTGTTGTTGAATTTATTTGTGTTATCAATGGTTTTTATTTAACTTTTTTGTATTTTTCGAAGTTGTGGTTGCAGTTGAATTTCTTGGTGTTGTTCAATGTTGAAATTGTTGAATTGTTGGTGATTTTCAAAGTTGAGGTTGTTGCTAAATTTTTCGGTGTTTTTCATTGCTGTGGTTGTTGTTGAATTTGTTGGTGATTTTCAATGTTGAGGTTGTTGTTGAATTTGTTGGTGACTTTGAATGTTGAGGTTGTTGTTGAATTTATTGTTGTTCTGAATGGTATTTTTAAAACTTTTTTGTACTTTTCAAAGTTGAGGTTGCATTTCAATTTGTTGGTATTTTTCAACGTTGAGGTTGTTGAATTTGTTGGTGTTTTTCAAAGTTGAGGTTGTTGTTGAATTTTTTTGTTGTTTTTCATTGTTGAGGTTTTTGTTGAATTTGTTGGTGTTTTTTACTGTTGAGGTTGTTGTTGAATTTTTTGGTGTTATTCATTGTTCTGGTTGTTGTTGAATTTGTTGGAGTCTTTTAATGTTGTGTTTGTTGATGTATTTGTTGGTGTTTTGCAATGTTGATGTTGTTGTTAAATTTGTTCGTGATTTTCAATATTGAGGTTGTTGTTGAATATATTGGTGCTGGAATGTTTTTTTTTTAACTATTTTGTGTTTTTCAAAGTTGAGATTGTTGTTGAATTTATTGGTGTTTATCATTCTGGAGGTTTTTGTTTGTGTTTTTGAATGTTGAGGTTGTTGAATCTGTTGGTGTTTTTCAACGTTGTGGTTGTTGTTGAATTTGTTGCTGTATTTCAATGTTGAGGTCATTGCATTTGTTGCGGTTTTTCAAAGTTGATGCTGTGCTTGAATTTCTTGGTGTTTATCATTGTTGAGGTTGTTGTTGAATTTTTTGGTGTTTTTGAATGTTGAGGTTGTTTTTGAACTCTCGGTGATTTTCATTGATGTGTTTGTTGAATTTATTGCTGTTTTTCAATGTTGAGATTGTTGTTGAATTTGATGGTGATTTTCAATATTGAGGTTGTAGTTGAATTTGTTGCTGTTTTTCAATGTTGATATTGTTGAATTTGTTGGTGTTTTTGAAAGTTGAGGTTGTTGTAGAATATTTTGGTGTTTTACAATGTTGGGTTGTTGTTGAATTTGTCGGTGACTTTCAATATTGATGTTGTTGTTGAATTTATTGGTGTTATCAATGGTTTTTTTTGAACTTTTTTGTATTTTTCAAAGTTGAGGTTGCAGTTGAATTTGTTGATGTTTTTCAATGTTGAGGTTGTTGAATTTGTTGGTGTTTTTCAAAGTTGAGGTTGTTGTTGAATTTTTTGATGTTTTTCATTGTTGAGGTTGTTGTTGAATTTGTAGGTGATTTTCAATGTTGAGTTTGTTGTTGAAATTTTTTTGTTGTTTTTCTTTTTTGGGGTTGTTGTTGAAATTGTTGGAATTTTTCAATGTTGAGGTTGTTGTTGAATTTTTTGGTGTTTTTCATTGTTGAGGTTGTTATTGTTTGAATTTTTAGACGTTTTTCATTGTTGAGGTTTTTGTTGTTGAAGTTTTAGATGTTTTTCATTGCTGAGGTTGTTGTTGAATTGGTTGGTGATTTTCAATGTTAAGTTTGTTGTTGAATTTGTTGGTGTTTTGCAATGTTGAGGTTGTTTTTCAATTTGTGGGTGATTTTCAACATTGATCTTGTTGTTGAATGTATTGGTGTTATCAATGGCTTTTTTTTAACTTTTCTGTATTTTTCAAAGTTGAGGTTGCAATTGAATTTTTTGGCGTTTTTCGATGTTGAGGTTGTTGAATTTGTTGGTGTTTTTCATTGTTGAGGTTGTTGTTGAATTTTTTGGTGTTTTTCATTGTTGAGGTTGTTGTTGAATTTGTTGTTGTTTTGCAATGTTGAGGTTGTTGTTGAATTTGATGGTGATTTTCAATATTGAGGTTTTTGTTGAATTTATTGGTGTTATAAATGTTTTTTTTGAAATTTTTTGTATTTTTCAAAGTTGAGGTTGCATTTGAATTTTTTGGTGTTTTTCATTGTTGAGGTTTTTGTTCAATTTGCTGGTCTTTTTCAATGTTGAGGTTGTTGAATTTGTTGGTGTTTTTCAAAGTTGAGGTTGTTGTTGAATTTGTTGGTGATATTCAATATTGAGGTTGTTGTTGAATTTGTTGGTGTTATCAATATTTATTTTGTTGAAATTTTTTGTCTTTTTAAAAGTTGAGGTTGTTGTTGAATTTGTTGGTGTTTTCAAATGTTGAGGTTGTTGAATTTGTTGGTGTTTTTCAAAGTTGAGGTTGTTGTTGAATTTGTTGGTGATATTCAATATTGAGGTTGTTGTTGAATTTGTTGGTGTTATCAATATTTATTTTGTTGAAATTTTTTGTCTTTTTAAAAGTTGAGGTTGTTGTTGAATTTGTTGGTGTTTTCAAATGTTGAGGTTGTTGAATTTGTTGGTGTTTTTCAAGGTTGAATTTGTTGCTGAATTTTTTGTTGTTTTTCATTGTTGAGGTTGTTGATGAATTTGTTGGTGTTTTTGAATGCTGAGGCTGTTGTTGAATTTGTTGGTGATTTTCAGTATTGAGGTTGTTGTTGAATTTATTGGTGTTATCAATGGTTTTTTTTAACTTTTTTGCATTTTTCAAAGTTGAGGTTGTTTTTGAATTTTTTGGTGTTTTTCATTGTTGAGGTTTTTGTTGAATTTGTTGCTGTTTTCGAATGTTGAGGTTGTTGTTTATTTTTTTGGTGTTTTTCATTGTTGAGGTTGTTGTTGAATTTGTTGGAGTTTTTTAGTGTTGAGGTAGTTGTTGTATTCGTTGGTGTTTTGCAATTTTGAGGATTTTGTTGCATTTGATGGTCATTTTCAATGTTGAGGTTATTGACTTTGTAGGTGTTTTTCAAAGTTGAGTTTGTTGTTGAATTTTTTGGTGTTTTTCATTTTTGAGGTTCTTTAAGAATTTGGTGGTGTTTTTGAATGTGGAGGTTGTTGTTGAATTTGTTGGTGATTTTCAGTATTGAGGTTGCTGTTGAATTTGTCAGTGTTTTTCAATGTTGTGGTTGTTGTTGAATTTTTTGGTGATTTTCATTGTTGAGGTTTTTATTGAATTTGTAGGAGTTTTTCAATGTTGAGTTTGTTGAATTTGTTGGTGTTTTTCAATGTTGAGGATGTTGTTGAATTTTTTGGTGTTTTTCATTGTTGAGGTTTTTGTTGAATTTGTTGGTGTTGTAGAATGTTGAAGTTGTTGTTGAATTTTTTGATGTCTTTCATTGTTGAGATTATTGTTTAATTTGATGGTCTTTTTCAATGTTGAGGTTGCTGAATTTCTTGGTGTTTTTCAAAGTTGAGGTTGTTGTTGAATTTGTTGGTGATATTCAATATTGAGGTTGTTTTTGAATTTGTTGGTTTTATAAATATTTATTTTGTTGAAGTTTTTTGTATTTTTAATAGTTGAGGGTGTTGTTGAATTTGTTGCTGTTTTTCAATGTTGAGGTTGTTGAATTTGTTGGTGTTTTCAAAGTTGAGTTTGTTGTTGAATTTATTAGTGTTATCAATTGTTTTTAAAAAATTTTTTTGTATTTTTAAAAGTTGAGGTTGCAGTTGAATTTGTTGGTATTTTTCAAGGTGGAGGTTGTTCAATTTTTTGTTGTTTTTCAATGTTGAGGTTGTTGTAGAATTTTTTGGTGTTTTTTATTGTTGACGTTTTTGTTGAATTTGTTGTTGTTTTTGAATGTTGATGTTGTTTGTTAAATTTTTTGATGTTTTTCATTGTTGAGGTTGTTGATGAATTTGTTGGTGATTTTCAATATTGAGGTTGTTGTTGAATTTATTGGTGCTTTTCATTGTTGAGGTTGTTGTTGAATTTTTTGGTGTTTTGCATTGTTGAGGTTGTTGTTGAATATTTTGGTGCTTTTCAATTTTGTGGTTGTTGTTGCATTTGTTGGTGATTTTCAATATTGAGGTTGTTGTTCAATTTCTTTGTGTATTCAATGTTTTTTATTGAATCTTTTTGTATTTTTCAAAGTTGAGGTTGTAGTTGAATTTCTTGCTGTTTTTCAATGTTGAGGTTGTTGCCTTTGTTGGTGTTTTTGAAAGTTGAGGTTGTTGTTGAATTTTTTGATGTTCTTCATTGTTGAGGATTTTGTTGAATTTGTTGGTGTTTTTGAATCTTGAGGTTGTTGTTGAATTTGTTCGTGATTTTCAATGTTGAGGTTCTTGTTGAATTTGTTGGTGGTTTTTAATGTTGAGGTTGTTGTTGAATTTGTTGGTGTTTTTCAATGTTGGGGTTGTTGTTGAATTTTTTGGTGTTTTTCATTGTTGAGGTTGTTGTTGAATTTGTTGATGATTTTCAGTGTTGAGGATGTTGGTGAACTTGTTGGTGATTTTCAATTTTGAGGTTGTTGTTGAATTTATTTGTGTATTCAATATTTTTTTTTGAATTATTTGTATTTTTTAAAGTTGAGCTTGTAGTTGAATTTCTTGCTGTTTGTCAATGTTGAGGTTGTTGCATTTGTTGGTGTTTTTCAAAGTTGAGGTTGTTGTTGAATTCTTTGGTGTTTTCATTGTTGAGGTTGTTGCTGAATTTGTTGGTGTTTTTGCATGTTAAGGTTGTTGTTGAATTTGTTGATGATTTTCAATATTGAGGTTGTTTTTGAATTAGTTGACGATTTTCAATGTTGAGTTTGTTGTTGAATTTTTTGGTATTTTACATTGTTGAGTTTGTTTTTGAAATTGATAGAGTTTTTCAATGTTGAGGTTGTTGTTGAATTTTTTGTTTTTTTTTCATTGTTGAGGCTGTTGTTGAATTTGTTGATGATTTTCAGTGTTGAGGTTGTTGGTGAACTTCTTGGTGATTTTCAATATTGAGGTTGTTGTTGAATTTATTGGCTTATTCAATGATTTTTTTTGAATTATTTGTATTTTTTAAAATTGAGCTTGTAGTTGAATTTGTTGCTGTTTTTCAAAGTTGAGGTTGTTGCATTTGTTGGTCTTTTTCAAAGTTGAGGTTGTTGTTGAATTTTTTGGTGTTCTTCATTGTTGAGGTTGTTGTTGAATTTGTTGGTGTATTTGAATGTTGAGGTTGTTGTTGAATTTGTTGGTGATTTTCAATATTGAGGTTGTTGTTGAATATGTTGATGATTTTCAATGTTTAGTTTGTTGTTGAATTTTTTGGTATTTTTCATTTTTGAGGTTGTTGTTGAATTTTTTGATGTTATTCATTGTTGAGGTTGTTGTTGAATCTTTTGGAGATTTTCAATATTGAGGTTGTGGTTGAATTTATTGGTGCTTTTCATTGTTGGGGTTGTTGTTGAAATTGTTGGAGTTTTTCAATGTTGAGGTTGTTGTTGATTTTTATGGTGCTTTTCATTGCTGAGGTTGTTGTCGAATTTTTTGGTGTTTTGCATTGTTGAGGTTGTTGTTGAATTTTTTGATGATTTTCATTGCTGAGGTTGTTGTTGAATTTGTTGTTGTTTTGCAATGTTGAGGTTGTTGTTGAATTTGATGGTGATTTTCAATATTGAGTTGTTGATGAATTTATTGGTTATATCAATGGTTTTTTTTGAACTTTTTTTTTCAAAGTTGAGGTTGTTGTTGAATTTTTTGGTGTTTATCATTGTTGAGGTTTTTGTTGAATTTGCTAGGTTTATTTTGAAAGTTGAGGTTGTTGTTGAATTTTTTGGTGTTTTTCATTGTTGAGGTTTTTGTTGAATTTGTTGGTGTCTTTGAATGTTGAGGTTGTTGTTGAATTTTTTGGTGTTATTCAATGTTGAGGTTGTTGTTGAAATTGTTGGAGTTTTTCAATACTGAGGTTGTAGTTGAATTTGTAGGTGTTTTTCAATGTTGAGGTTTTTGAATTTGTTGGTGTTTTTCAAAGTTGAGGTTGATGTTGAATATTTTGGTACTTTTCAATTTTGAGGTTGTTGTTGCATTTGTTGCTGATTTCCAATATTGAGGTTGTTGTTGAATTTATTGCTGTATTCAATGTTTTTTATTTAATCTTTTTGTATTTTTCAAAGTTGAGGTCGTAGTTGAATTTCTTGCTGCTTTTCAATGTTGAGGTTGTTGCATTTGTTGGTGTTTTTCAAAGTTGAGGTTGTTGTTGAATTTTTTGGTGTTTTTCATTGTTGAGGTTTTTGTTGAATTTGTTGGTGTTTTCGAATCTTGAGGTTGTTGTTGAATTTGTTGGCGATTTTCAATGTTGAGGTTCTTGTTGAATTTGTTACTGTTTTTTAATGTTGAGGTTGTTGTTGCATTTGTTGGTGTTTTCCAAAGTTGAGGTTGTTGTTGAATTTTTTGGTGTTTTTCAATATTGAGGTTGTTTTTGAATTTGTTGATGATTTTCAATGTTCAGTTTGTTGTTGAATTTTTTGGTATTTTTCATTGTTGAGGTTGTTGTTGGATTTTTTGGTGTTTTTCATTGTTGAGGTTGTTGTTGAATTTGTTGGTGTTTTGCAATGTTGAGGTTGTTGTTGACTTTGTTGGTGATTTTCAATATTGAGGTTGTTGTTGAATTTATTGGTGTTATCAATGGTTTTTTTTGAACTCTTTTTTATTTTTCAAAGTTGAGGTTGCAGTTGAATTTGTTGTTGTTTTTCAAAGTTGAGGTTGTTGTTGAATTTATTGTTGTTTTTCATTGTTGAGGTTGTTGTTGAATTTGCTGCTCTTTTTCAATGTTGAGGTTGTTGAATTTGTTGGTGTTTTTCAAAGTTAAGGTTGTTGAATTAAGTGGTTTTTTTGAAAGTTGAGGATGTTGTTGAATTTTTTGGTATTTTTCATTGTTGAAGTTTTTGTTGAATTTGTTGGTGTATTTGAATGTTGAGGTTGTTGAATCTGATGGTGCTTTTCAAAGTTGAGGTTGCAGTTGAATTTGTTGTATTTTTTCAATGTTGAGGTTTTTGAATTTGTTGGTATTGTTCAAAGTTGAGGTTGTTGATGTATTTTTTGGTGTTTTTCAAAGTTGAGGTTTTTGTTGAATTTGTTGGTGTTTTTGAATGTTGAGGTTGTTGTTGGATTTTTTGGTGTTATTCATTGTTGAGGTTGTTGTTGAATTTGTTGGAGTTCTTCAATGTTGAGGTTGTTGTTGAATTTATTGGTGTTATCAATGTTTTTTTTAAACTTTTATGTATTTTTCAAAGTTGATGTTGCAGTTTGAATTTGTTGGTGTCTTTCAATGTTGAGGCTGTTGAATTTGTTTGTGTTTTTCAAAGTTGAGGTTGTTGTTGAATTTATTGGTGTTATCAATGTTTTTTTTAAACTTTTATCTATTTTTCAAAGTTGAGGTTGCAGTTGAATTTGTTGGTGTCTTTCAATGTTGAGGTTGTTGTTGAATTTGTTGGTGTTTTTCAATGTTGGGGCTGTTGTTGAATTTGTTGGTGTTTTTGAATGTTGAGGTTGTTGAATTTGTTGGTGTATTTCAAAGTTGAGGTTGTTGTTGAGTTTTTTGGTGTTTTTCATTGTTGAGGTTGTTGTTGAATTTGTTGGTGTTATTCAATATTGAGGTTGTTGTTGAATTTGTTTGTGTTATCAATGGTATTTTTTGATCTCTTTTGTATTTTTCAAAGTTGATGTTGTTGTTGAATTTGTTGGTGATATTCAATATTGAGGTTGTTGTTGAAATTGTTAGTGCTTTGCAATGTTGAGGTTGTTGTTGACTTTGTTGGTGACTTTCAATATTGAGGTTCTTGTTGAATTCATTGGTGTTATCTATGGGTTTTTTTAAACTCTTTTGTATTTTTCAAAGTTGCGGTTGTTGTTGAATTTGTTGGTGTTTTGAATGTTGAGGTTGTTGTTGAATTTGTTGGTGATTTTCAATATTGAGGTTGTTGTTGAATTTGTTGGTGTTTTTCAATGTTGGGTTGTTGTTGAATTTTATGGTGTTATTCATTGTTGAGGTTGTTGAATTTGTTGGTGTTTTTCAAAGTTGATGATGTTGTTGAAATTTTTGGTATTTTTCATAGTTGTGGTTTTTGTTGAATTTTTTGTTGTTTTTGAATGTTGAGGTAGTTGAATCTGTTGTTGTTTTTCAAAGTTAAGGTTTTTGTTGAATTTTTTGGCGTTTTTCATTGTTGAGTTTTTTTTTGAATTTGTTGGTGTTTTTGAATGCTGAGGTTGTTGTTGAATTTTTTGATATTTTTCATTGTTGAGGTTGTTGTTGACTTTGTAGGTGTTTTGCAATGTTGAGGTTGTTGTTGACTTTGTTGGTGTTTTTCATTGTTGAGGTTGTTGTTGAAATTGTTGGAGTTTTTCAATGTTGAGGTTGTTGTTGAATTTTTTGGTGTTTTTCATTGTTGAGGTTATTGTTGTTGAATTTTTAGTGTTATACATTGTTCAGGTTGTTGTTGAATTTTTTGATGATTTTCAATATTGAGGTTGTTGTTGAATTTATTGGTGTTACCAATGATTTTTTTTGAGCTTTTTTGTTTTTTTTCAAAGTTGAGGTTGCAGTTGAATTTGTTGTACTTTTTCAATGTTGAGGTTTTTGAATTTGTTGGTATTGTTCAAATTTGAGGTTGTTGATGTATTTTTTGGTGTTTTTCAAAGTTGAGGTTTTTGTTGAATTTGTTGTTGTTTTTCAAAGTTGAGGTTGTTGTTGAATTTGTGGGTGATATTCAATATTGAGATGTTGTTGAATTTGTTGGTGTTTTTCAATGTTGAGGTTGTTGAATTTGTTGGTGTTTTTCAAAGTTGAGGTTGTTGTTGAATTTGTTGGTGTTTTTCAATGTTGAGGTTGTTGAATTTGTTGGTGTTTTTCAAAGTTGAGGTTGTTGTTGAATTTGTTGGTGTTTTTGAATTTTGAGGATGTTGTTGAATTTGTTGGAGATTTACAATATTGAGGTTGTTGTTGAATTTGATGGTCAATTTCAATGTTGTTGTTGTTGAATTTGTTGGTGTTTTTGAATTTTGAGGTTGTTGTTGAATTTGTTGTTGATTTTCAATATTGAGGTTGTTGTTGATTTTGGTTTTTTACAAAGTTGAGGATGTTGTTGAATTTTTTCGTATTTTTCATTGTCGAGGTTTTTGCTGAATTTGTTGGTGTTTTTGCATGTTGAGGTTGTTGAATCTGTTGGTGTTTTTCAAAGTTGAGGTTGCTGTTGAATTTTTTGGTGTTTTTCATTGTTGAGGTTTTTGTTCAATTTGTTGGTGTTTTTGAATGTTGAGGTTGTTGTTGAATTTTTTGATGTTTCTCATTGTTGAGGTTGTTGTTGAAATTGTTGGGGTTTTTCAATGTTGAGGTTGTTGTTGAATTTTTTCGTGTTCCTCATTGTTGCAGTTGTTGTTGTTGAATTTTTTGATGTTATTCATTGTTGAGGTTGTTGTTGAATGTGTTGGTGATTTTCAATATTGAGGTTGTTGTTGAATTTATTGGTGTTATCAATGTTTTTTTTAAACTTTTTTGTATTTTTCAAACTTGAGATTGCAGTTGAATTTGTTGGTGTTTTTCGATGTTGAGGTTGTTGAATTTGTTGGTATTTTTCAAAGTAGAGGTTGTTGTTGAATTTGTTGGTGATTTTCAATATTGATATTGTTGTTGAATTTGTTGGTGTTTTTCAATGTTGGGGTTGTTTTTGAATTTGTTGGTGTTTTTGAATGTTGATGTTGTTGAATTTGTTGGTGTTTTTCATTGTTGAGGTTTTTGTTCAATGTGTTGGTATTTCAAAATGTTGAGGTTGTTGTTGAATTTTTGATGTATTTCATTGTTGAGGATTTTGTTGAATTTGTTGGTGTATTTTAATGTTGAGGTTGTTGTTGAATTTTTTTATGTCTTTCGTTGTTGAAGTTGTTGTTGAATTTGTTGATGATTTTCAATGTAGAGGTTCTTGTTGAAATTTTTGATGTTTGTCATTGTTGAGGTTGTTGTTGAAATTTTTGGAGTTTTTCAATGTTGAGGTTGTTGTTGAATTTTTTGGTGTTTTTCATTGTTGAGGTTATCGTTGTTGAATTTTTAGTGTTATACATTGTTCAGTTTGTTGTTGAATTTTTTGATGATTTTCAATATTGAGGTTGTTGTTGAATTTATTGGTGTTACCAATGATTTTTTTTGAGCTTTTTTGTTTTTTTTCAAAGTTGAGGTTGCAGTTGAATTTGTTGTATTTTTTCAATGTTGAGGTTTTTGAATTTGTTGGTATTGTTCAAAGTTGAGGTTGTTGATGTATTTTTTGGTGTTTTTCAAAGTTGAGGTTTTTGTTGAATTTGTTGTTGTTTTTCAAAGTTGAGGTTGTTGTTGAATTTGTGGGTGATATTCAATATTGAGATGTTGTTGAATTTGTTGGTGTTTTTCAATGTTGAGGTTGTTGAATTTGTTGGTGTTTTTCAAAGTTGAGGTTGTTGTTGAATTTGTTGGTGTTTTTCAATGTTGAGGTTGTTGAATTTGTTGGTGTTTTTCAAAGTTGAGGTTGTTGTTGAATTTGTTGGTGTTTTTGAATTTTGAGGATGTTGTTGAATTTGTTGGAGATTTACAATATTGAGGTTGTTGTTGAATTTGTTGGTCAATTTCAATGTTGTTGTTGTTGAATTTGTTGGTGTTTTTGAATTTTGAGGTTGTTGTTGAATTTGTTGTTGATTTTCAATATTGAGGTTGTTGTTGATTTTGGTTTTTTACAAAGTTGAGGATGTTGTTGAATTTTTTCGTATTTTTCATTGTCGAGGTTTTTGCTGAATTTGTTGGTGTTTTTGCATGTTGAGGTTGTTGAATCTGTTGGTGTTTTTCAAAGTTGAGGTTGCTGTTGAATTTTTTGGTGTTTTTCATTGTTGAGGTTTTTGTTCAATTTGTTGGTGTTTTTGAATGTTGAGGTTGTTGTTGAATTTTTTGATGTTTCTCATTGTTGAGGTTGTTGTTGAAATTGTTGGGGTTTTTCAATGTTGAGGTTGTTGTTGAATTTTTTCGTGTTCCTCATTGTTGCAGTTGTTGTTGTTGAATTTTTTGATGTTATTCATTGTTGAGGTTGTTGTTGAATGTGTTGGTGATTTTCAATATTGAGGTTGTTGTTGAATTTATTGGTGTTATCAATGTTTTTTTTAAACTTTTTTGTATTTTTCAAACTTGAGATTGCAGTTGAATTTGTTGGTGTTTTTCGATGTTGAGGTTGTTGAATTTGTTGGTATTTTTCAAAGTAGAGGTTGTTGTTGAATTTGTTGGTGATTTTCAATATTGATATTGTTGTTGAATTTGTTGGTGTTTTTCAATGTTGGGGTTGTTTTTGAATTTGTTGGTGTTTTTGAATGTTGATGTTGTTGAATTTGTTGGTGTTTTTCATTGTTGAGGTTTTTGTTCAATGTGTTGGTATTTCAAAATGTTGAGGTTGTTGTTGAATTTTTTGATGTATTTCATTGTTGAGGATTTTGTTGAATTTGTTGGTGTATTTTAATGTTGAGGTTGTTGTTGAATTTTTTTATGTCTTTCGTTGTTGAAGTTGTTGTTGAATTTGTTGATGATTTTCAATGTAGAGGTTCTTGTTGAAATTTTTGATGTTTGTCATTGTTGAGGTTGTTGTTGAAATTTTTGGAGTTTTTCAATGTTGAGGTTGTTGTTGAATTTTTTGGTGTTTTTCATTGTTGAGGTTATTGTTGTTGAATTTTTAGTGTTATACATTGTTCAGGTTGTTGTTGAATTTTTTGATGATTTTCAATATTGAGGTTGTTGTTGAATTTATTGGTGTTACCAATGATTTTTTTTGAGCTTTTTTGTTTTTTTTTCAAAGTTGAGGTTGCAGTTGAATTTGTTGTATTTTTTCAATGTTGAGGTTTTTGAATTTGTTGGTATTGTTCAAAGTTGAGGTTGTTGATGTATTTTTTGGTGTTTTTCAAAGTTGAGGTTTTTGTTGAATTTGTTGTTGTTTTTCAAAGTTGAGGTTGTTGTTGAATTTGTGGGTGATATTCAATATTGAGATGTTGTTGAATTTGTTGGTGTTTTTCAATGTTGAGGTTGTTGAATTTGTTGGTGTTTTTCAAAGTTGAGGTTGTTGTTGAATTTGTTGGTGTTTTTCAATGTTGAGGTTGTTGAATTTGTTGGTGTTTTTCAAAGTTGAGGTTGTTGTTGAATTTGTTGGTGTTTTTGAATTTTGAGGATGTTGTTGAATTTGTTGGAGATTTACAATATTGAGGTTGTTGTTGAATTTGTTGGTCAATTTCAATGTTGTTGTTGTTGAATTTGTTGGTGTTTTTGAATTTTGAGGTTGTTGTTGAATTTGTTGTTGATTTTCAATATTGAGGTTGTTGTTGATTTTGGTTTTTTACAAAGTTGAGGATGTTGTTGAATTTTTTCGTATTTTTCATTGTCGAGGTTTTTGCTGAATTTGTTGGTGTTTTTGCATGTTGAGGTTGTTGAATCTGTTGGTGTTTTTCAAAGTTGAGGTTGCTGTTGAATTTTTTGGTGTTTTTCATTGTTGAGGTTTTTGTTCAATTTGTTGGTGTTTTTGAATGTTGAGGTTGTTGTTGAATTTTTTGATGTTTCTCATTGTTGAGGTTGTTGTTGAAATTGTTGGGGTTTTTCAATGTTGAGGTTGTTGTTGAATTTTTTCGTGTTCCTCATTGTTGCAGTTGTTGTTGTTGAATTTTTTGATGTTATTCATTGTTGAGGTTGTTGTTGAATGTGTTGGTGATTTTCAATATTGAGGTTGTTGTTGAATTTATTGGTGTTATCAATGTTTTTTTTAAACTTTTTTGTATTTTTCAAACTTGAGATTGCAGTTGAATTTGTTGGTGTTTTTCGATGTTGAGGTTGTTGAATTTGTTGGTATTTTTCAAAGTAGAGGTTGTTGTTGAATTTGTTGGTGATTTTCAATATTGATATTGTTGTTGAATTTGTTGGTGTTTTTCAATGTTGGGGTTGTTTTTGAATTTGTTGGTGTTTTTGAATGTTGATGTTGTTGAATTTGTTGGTGTTTTTCATTGTTGAGGTTTTTGTTCAATGTGTTGGTATTTCAAAATGTTGAGGTTGTTGTTGAATTTTTGATGTATTTCATTGTTGAGGATTTTGTTGAATTTGTTGGTGTATTTTAATGTTGAGGTTGTTGTTGAATTTTTTTATGTCTTTCGTTGTTGAAGTTGTTGTTGAATTTGTTGATGATTTTCAATGTAGAGGTTCTTGTTGAAATTTTTGATGTTTGTCATTGTTGAGGTTGTTGTTGAAATTTTTGGAGTTTTTCAATGTTGAGGTTGTTGTTGAATTTTTTGGTGTTTTTCATTGTTGAGGTTATCGTTGTTGAATTTTTAGTGTTATACATTGTTCAGGTTGTTGTTGAATTTTTTGATGATTTTCAATATTGAGGTTGTTGTTGAATTTATTGGTGTTACCAATGATTTTTTTTGAGCTTTTTTGTTTTTTTTCAAAGTTGAGGTTGCAGTTGAATTTGTTGTATTTTTTCAATGTTGAGGTTTTTGAATTTGTTGGTATTGTTCAAAGTTGAGGTTGTTGATGTATTTTTTGGTGTTTTTCAAAGTTGAGGTTTTTGTTGAATTTGTTGTTGTTTTTCAAAGTTGAGGTTGTTGTTGAATTTGTGGGTGATATTCAATATTGAGATGTTGTTGAATTTGTTGGTGTTTTTCAATGTTGAGGTTGTTGAATTTGTTGGTGTTTTTCAAAGTTGAGGTTGTTGTTGAATTTGTTGGTGTTTTTCAATGTTGAGGTTGTTGAATTTGTTGGTGTTTTTCAAAGTTGAGGTTGTTGTTGAATTTGTTGGTGTTTTTGAATTTTGAGGATGTTGTTGAATTTGTTGGAGATTTACAATATTGAGGTTGTTGTTGAATTTGTTGGTCAATTTCAATGTTGTTGTTGTTGAATTTGTTGGTGTTTTTGAATTTTGAGGTTGTTGTTGAATTTGTTGTTGATTTTCAATATTGAGGTTGTTGTTGATTTTGGTTTTTTACAAAGTTGAGGATGTTGTTGAATTTTTTCGTATTTTTCATTGTCGAGGTTTTTGCTGAATTTGTTGGTGTTTTTGCATGTTGAGGTTGTTGAATCTGTTGGTGTTTTTCAAAGTTGAGGTTGCTGTTGAATTTTTTGGTGTTTTTCATTGTTGAGGTTTTTGTTCAATTTGTTGGTGTTTTTGAATGTTGAGGTTGTTGTTGAATTTTTTGATGTTTCTCATTGTTGAGGTTGTTGTTGAAATTGTTGGGGTTTTTCAATGTTGAGGTTGTTGTTGAATTTTTTCGTGTTCCTCATTGTTGCAGTTGTTGTTGTTGAATTTTTTGATGTTATTCATTGTTGAGGTTGTTGTTGAATGTGTTGGTGATTTTCAATATTGAGGTTGTTGTTGAATTTATTGGTGTTATCAATGTTTTTTTTAAACTTTTTTGTATTTTTCAAACTTGAGATTGCAGTTGAATTTGTTGGTGTTTTTCGATGTTGAGGTTGTTGAATTTGTTGGTATTTTTCAAAGTAGAGGTTGTTGTTGAATTTGTTGGTGATTTTCAATATTGATATTGTTGTTGAATTTGTTGGTGTTTTTCAATGTTGGGGTTGTTTTTGAATTTGTTGGTGTTTTTGAATGTTGAGGTTGTTGAATTTGTTGGTGTTTTTCATTGTTGAGGTTTTTGTTCAATGTGTTGGTATTTCAAAATGTTGAGGTTGTTGTTGAATTTTTGATGTATTTCATTGTTGAGGATTTTGTTGAATTTGTTGGTGTATTTTAATGTTGAGGTTGTTGTTGAATTTTTTTATGTCTTTCGTTGTTGAAGTTGTTGTTGAATTTGTTGATGATTTTCAATGTAGAGGTTCTTGTTGAAATTTTTGATGTTTGTCATTGTTGAGGTTGTTGTTGAAATTTTTGGAGTTTTTCAATGTTGAGGTTGTTGTTGAATTTTTGGGTGTTGTTCATTGTTGCAGTTGTTGTTGTTGAATTTTTTGATGTTATTCATTGTTGAGGTTGTTGTTGATTTTGTTGGTGATTTTCAACATTGAGGTTATTGTTGAATTTATTGGTGTTATCAATGTTTTCTTTAAATTTTTTTGTATTTTTCAAAGTTGAAGTTCCTGTTGAATTTGTTGGTGTTTTTCAATGTTGAGGTTGTTGAATTTGTTGGTGTTTTTGAATGTTGGGGATGTTGTTGAATTTGATGGTGATTTTCAATATTGAGGTTGTTGTTGAATTTGTTGGTGTCTTTCAATGTTGGGGTTGTTGTTGAATTTTTTGGTGTTTTACATTGTTGAGGTTGTTTTTGAAATTTTTTTGGAGTTTTTCAATGTTGAGGTTGTTGAATTTGTTGGTGTTTTTCATTGTTGAGGATGTTGTGTAATTTTTTGGTATTTTTCATTGTTGAGGTTTTTGTTGAATTTGTTGTTGTTTTTGAATGTTGAGGTTGTTGAATCTGTTGGTGTTTTTCAAAGTTAAGGTTGTTGTTGAATTTTTTGATGTTTTTCATTGTTGAGGTTTTTGTTGAATTTGTTGGTGTTTTTGAATGTTGAGGTTGTTGTTAATTTTTTTGTTGTTTTACATTGTTGAGGTTGTTGTTGAAATTGAAGGAGTTTTTCAATGTTGAGGTTGTTGTTGAATGTTTTGGTGTTTTTCATTGCTGAGGTTATTGTTGTTGAATTTTTTGGTCTTATTCATTGTTGAGGTTGTTGTTGAATTTTCTGATTATTTTCAATAATGAGGTTGTTGTTGAATTTATTGTTGTTATCAATGGTTTTTTTTTGAACTTTTTTGTATTTTTCAAAGTAGAGGTTGCAGTCGAATTTGTTCGATTTTTTCAATGTTGAGGTTGTTTAATTTGTTGGTGTTTTTTAAAGTTTAGGTTCTTGTTGAATTTTTTGGTGTTTTCTCAAAGTTAAGGTTTTTGTTGAATTTGTTGGTGTTTTTGAATGTTGTGGTTGTTGTTGCATTTTTTGGTGTTTTTCATTGTTGCGGTTGTTGTTGAATTTGTTGATGTTTGGCAATGTTGAGGTTGTTGTTGACTTTGTTGGTGATTTTCAATATTGAGGTTGTTGTTGAAGTTATTGGTGTTATTAATGTTTTCTTTAAACTTTTTTGTATTTTTCAAAGTTGAGGTTGCAGTTGAATTTGTTGGTGTTTTTCAAAGTTGAGGTTGTTGTTGAATCTTTTGATGTTTTTCATTGTTGAGGTTGATATTGAATTTGCTGCTCTTTTTCAATGTTGAGGTTTCTGAATTTGTTGGTATTTTTGATTGTTGAGGTTGTTGTTGAATTTGTTAGTGATTTTCAATATTGAGGTTGTTGTTGAATTTGTTGGTGTTTTTCAATGTTGGGGTTGATGATGAATTTATTGGTGTTATTAATGATTTTTTTTGAAGTTTTTTGTTTATTTTCAAAGTTGAGGTTGCAGTTGAATCTGTTGGTGTTTTTCAAAGTTGAGGTTGTTGTTGAATTTTTTGATGTTTTTCGTTGTTGAGGTTGTTGTTGAATTTGCTGCTCTTTTTCCATGTTGAGGTTTTTTGAATCTGTTGGTGTTTTTGATTGTTCAGGTTGTTGTTGAATTTGTTAGTAATTTTCAATATTGAGGTTGTTGTTGAATTTGTTGGTGTTTTTCAATGTTGGGGTTGTTGATGAATTTTTTGGTGTTATTCTTTATTGAGGTAGTTGTTGAAATTCTTGGAGTTTTTCAATGTTGAGGTTGTTGTTCAATTTTATGTTGTGTTTCATTGTTGAGGTTATTGTTGATTTTTTTGGTAATTTTCAATGTAGAGTTTGTTGTTGAATTTTTTGTTGTTTTTCATTGTTGAGGTTGTTGTTGAAATTGTTGGAGTATTTCAATGTTGAGGTTGTTGTTGAATTTTTTGTTGTTTTTCAAAGTAGAGGAAGTTGTTGAATTTTTTGGTATTTTTCATTGTTGATGTTTTGTTGAATTTGTTGGTGTTTTTGAATGTTGATGTTGTTGAATCTGTTGGTGCTTTTCAAAGTTGAGGTTCTTGTTGAATTTTTTGGTGATTTTCATTGTTAAGGTTTTTGTTGAATTTGTTCCTGTTTTTGAATGTTGAGGTTGTTGTTGAATTTTTTTGAGTTATTCATTTTTGAGGTTGTTGTTGAATTTGTTAGTGTTTTGCAATGTTGAGGTTGTTGTTGACTTTGTTGGTGATTTTCAATATTGAGGTTGTTGTTGAATTTATTGGTGTTATCAATGGTTCTTTTTGAACTCTTTCGTATTTTTCAAAGTTGAGGTTGCAGTTGAATATGTTAGTGTTTTTGAAAGTTGAGGTTATTGTTGAATTTTTTGATGTTTTTCATTCTTGAGGTTGTTGTTGAATTTGCTGCTCTTTTTCAATGTTGAGGTTGTTGAATTTGTTGGTGTTTTTCAAAGTTGAAGTTGTTGTTGAATTTGTTGGTGATATTGAATATTGAGGTTGTTGTTGTATTTGTTGTTGTTACAAATTTTTATTTTGTTGAACTTTTTTGTATTTTTAAAAGTTGAGGTTGTTGTTGAATTTGTTGGTGTTTTTCAATGTTGAGGTTGTTGAATTTGTTGTTGTTTTCAAAGCTGATGTTGATGTTGAATTTGTTGGTGTTTTTGAATTTTGAGGATGTTGTTGAATTTGTTGGTGATTTTCAATTTTGAGGTTGTTGTTGAATTTGTTGGTCATTTTCAATGTTGTGGTTGTTGTTGAATTTGTTGGTGTTTTTGAATGTTGAGGTTGTAGTTGAATATGTTGTTGATTTTCAATATTGTGGTTGTTGTTGAATTTGCTGGTGTTTTTCAATGTTGGGGTTGTTTTTGCATTTTTTGGTGTTTTTCATTTTTGAGGTTGTTGTTGCATTTTTTTGGAGTTTTTCAATGTTGAGGTTGTTGATTTTGGTGGTTTTTTTCAACGTTGAGGATGTTGTTGAATTTTTTGGTATTTTTCATTGTCGAGGTTTTTGCTGAATTTGTTGGTGCTTTTGAATGTTGAGTTTGTTGAATCTGTGGGTGTTTTTCAAATATGAGGTTGTTGTTGAATTTTTTGGTGTTTTTCATTTTTCAGGTGTTTGTTCAATTTGTTGGTGTTTTTGAATGTTGAAGTTGTTGTTGAATTTTTTGATGTTTCTCATTGTTGAGGTTGTTGTTGAAATTGTTGGAGTATTTCAATGTTGAGGTTGTTGTTGAATACTTTGGTGTTCCTCATTGTTGCAGTTGTTGTTGTTGAATTTTTTGATGTTATTCATTGTTGAGGTTGTTGTTGAATGTGTTGGTGATTTTCATTGTTGAAGTTTTTGTGCAATGTGTTGGTGTTTCTAAACGTTGAGGTTGTTGTTGAATTTTTTGATGTATTTCATTGTTGAGGATTTTGTTGAATTTGTTCCTGTTTTTGAATGTTGAGGTTGTTGTTGAATTTTTTTGAGTTATTCATTTTTGAGGTTGTTGTTGAATTTGTTAGTGTTTTGCAATGTTGAGGTTGTTGTTGACTTTGATGGTGATTTTCAATATTGAGGTTGTTGTTGAATTTATTGGTGTTATCAATGGTTCTTTTTGAACTCTTTCGTATTTTTCAAAGTTGAGGTTGCAGTTGAATATGTTGGTGTTTTTGAAAGTTGAGGTTATTATTGAATTTTTTGATGTTTTTCATTCTTGAGGTTGTTGTTGAATTTGCTGCTCTTTTTCAATGTTGAGGTTGTTGAATTTGTTGGTGTTTTTCAAAGTTGAAGTTGTTGTTGAATTTGTTGGTGATATTGAATATTGAGGTTGTTGTTGTATTTGTTGTTGTTACAAATTTTTATTTTGTTGAACTTTTTTGTATTTTTAAAAGTTGAGGTTGTTGTTGAATTTGTTGGTGTTTTTCAATGTTGAGGTTGTTGAATTTGTTGTTGTTTTCAAAGCTGATGTTGATGTTGAATTTGTTGGTGTTTTTGAATTTTGAGGATGTTGTTGAATTTGTTGGTGATTTTCAATTTTGAGGTTGTTGTTGAATTTGTTGGTCATTTTCAATGTTGTGGTTGTTGTTGAATTTGTTGGTGTTTTTGAATGTTGAGGTTGTAGTTGAATATGTTGTTGATTTTCAATATTGTGGTTGTTGTTGAATTTGCTGGTGTTTTTCAATGTTGGGGTTGTTTTTGCATTTTTTGGTGTTTTTCATTTTTGAGGTTGTTGTTGCATTTTTTTGGAGTTTTTCAATGTTGAGGTTGTTGATTTTGGTGGTTTTTTTCAACGTTGAGGATGTTGTTGAATTTTTTGGTATTTTTCATTGTCGAGGTTTTTGCTGAATTTGTTGGTGCTTTTGAATGTTGAGTTTGTTGAATCTGTGGGTGTTTTTCAAATATGAGGTTGTTGTTGAATTTTTTGGTGTTTTTCATTTTTCAGGTGTTTGTTCAATTTGTTGGTGTTTTTGAATGTTGAAGTTGTTGTTGAATTTTTTGATGTTTCTCATTGTTGAGGTTGTTGTTGAAATTGTTGGAGTATTTCAATGTTGAGGTTGTTGTTGAATTCTTTGGTGTTCCTCATTGTTGCAGTTGTTGTTGTTGAATTTTTTGATGTTATTCATTGTTGAGGTTGTTGTTGAATGTGTTGGTGATTTTCATTGTTGAAGTTTTTGTGCAATGTGTTGGTGTTTCTAAACGTTGAGGTTGTTGTTGAATTTTTTGATGTATTTCATTGTTGAGGATTTTGTTGAATTTGTTCCTGTTTTTGAATGTTGAGGTTGTTGTTGAATTTTTTTGAGTTATTCATTTTTGAGGTTGTTGTTGAATTTGTTAGTGTTTTGCAATGTTGAGGTTGTTGTTGACTTTGTTGGTGATTTTCAATATTGAGGTTGTTGTTGAATTTATTGGTGTTATCAATGGTTCTTTTTGAACTCTTTCGTATTTTTCAAAGTTGAGGTTGCAGTTGAATATGTTGGTGTTTTTGAAAGTTGAGGTTATTATTGAATTTTTTGATGTTTTTCATTCTTGAGGTTGTTGTTGAATTTGCTGCTCTTTTTCAATGTTGAGGTTGTTGAATTTGTTGGTGTTTTTCAAAGTTGAAGTTGTTGTTGAATTTGTTGGTGATATTGAATATTGAGGTTGTTGTTGTATTTGTTGTTGTTACAAATTTTTATTTTGTTGAACTTTTTTGTATTTTTAAAAGTTGAGGTTGTTGTTGAATTTGTTGGTGTTTTTCAATGTTGAGGTTGTTGAATTTGTTGTTGTTTTCAAAGCTGATGTTGATGTTGAATTTGTTGGTGTTTTTGAATTTTGAGGATGTTGTTGAATTTGTTGGTGATTTTCAATTTTGAGGTTGTTGTTGAATTTGTTGGTCATTTTCAATGTTGTGGTTGTTGTTGAATTTGTTGGTGTTTTTGAATGTTGAGGTTGTAGTTGAATATGTTGTTGATTTTCAATATTGTGGTTGTTGTTGAATTTGCTGGTGTTTTTCAATGTTGGGGTTGTTTTTGCATTTTTTGGTGTTTTTCATTTTTGAGGTTGTTGTTGCATTTTTTTGGAGTTTTTCAATGTTGAGGTTGTTGATTTTGGTGGTTTTTTTCAACGTTGAGGATGTTGTTGAATTTTTTGGTATTTTTCATTGTCGAGGTTTTTGCTGAATTTGTTGGTGCTTTTGAATGTTGAGTTTGTTGAATCTGTGGGTGTTTTTCAAATATGAGGTTGTTGTTGAATTTTTTGGTGTTTTTCATTTTTCAGGTGTTTGTTCAATTTGTTGGTGTTTTTGAATGTTGAGGTTGTTGTTGAATTTTTTGATGTTTCTCATTGTTGAGGTTGTTGTTGAAATTGTTGGAGTATTTCAATGTTGAGGTTGTTGTTGAATTCTTTGGTGTTCCTCATTGTTGCAGTTGTTGTTGTTGAATTTTTTGATGTTATTCATTGTTGAGATTGTTGTTGAATGTGTTGGTGATTTTCAATATTGAGGTTGTTGTTGAATTTATTGGCGTTATCAATGTTTTTTTTAAACTTTTTTGTATTTTTTAAAGTTGAGGTTGCAGTTGAATTTGTTGGTCTTTTTCAATGTTGAGGTTGTTGAATTTGTTGGTATTTTTCAAAGTTGAGGTTGTTGTTGAATTTGTTAGTGATTTTCAATATTGAGGTTGTTGTTGAATTTGTTGGTGTTTTTCATTGTTGAAGTTTTTGTGCAATGTGTTGGTGTTTCTAAACGTTGAGGTTGTTGTTGAATTTTTTGATGTATTTCATTGTTGAGGATTTTGTTGAATTTGTTGGTGTTTTTCATTGTTGAGGTTGTTGTTGAATTTGTTGGTGATTTTCAATGTAGAGGTTCTTGTTGAATTTTTTGATGTTTGTCATGGTTGAGGTTGTTGTTGAAATTTTTGGAGTTTTTCAATGTTGAGGTTGTTGTTGAATTTTTGGGTGTTGTTCATTGTTGCAGTTGTTGTTGTTGAATTTTTTGATGTTATTCATTGTTGAGGTTGTTGTTGAATTTGTTGGTGATTTTCAACATTGAGGTTATTGTTGAATTTATTGGTGTTATCAATGTTTTCTTTAAACTTTTTTTTATTTTTCAAAGTTGAGGTTTCTGTTGAATTTGTTGTTGTTTTTCAATGTTGAGGTTGTTGAATTTGTTGGTGTTTTTGAATGTTGGGGATGTTGTTGAATTTGTTGGTGATTTTCAATATTGAGGTTGTTGTTGAATTTGTTGGTGTTTTTCAATGTTGAGGTTGTTATTGAATTTTTTGGTGTTTTACATTGTTGAGGTTGTTGTTGAAATTTTTTGGAGTTTTTAAATGTTGAGGTTGTTGAATTTGTTGGTGTTTTTCAAAGTTGAGGTTGTTGTTGCATTTTTTGGTGTTTTTCATTGTTGAGGTTTTTGTTGAATTTGTTGGTGTTTTTGAATGTTGAGGTTGTTGTTAAATTTTTTGATGTTTTTCATTGTTGATGTTGTTGTTGAATTTGTTGGTGATTTTCAATGTTGAGTTTGTTGTTGAATTTTCTGTTGTTTTTCATTGTTGAGGTTGTTGTTGAATGTTTTGGTGTTTTTCATTGCTGAGGTTATTGTTGTTGTATTTTTTGGTCTTATTCATTGTTGAGGTTGCTGTTGAATTTTTGGATTATTTTCAATATTGAGGTTGTTGATGAATTTATTGTTGTTATCAATGGTTTTTTTTTTAACTTTTTTGTATTTTTCAAAGTTGAGGTTGCAGTCGAATTTGTTGGATTTTTTCAATGTTGAGGTTGTTTAATTTGTTGGTGTTTTTCAAAGTTGAGGTTGTTGTTGAATTTTTTTGTGTGTTTCAAAGTTGAGGTTTTTGTTGAATTTGTTGGTGTTTATCAATGTTGGGGTTGTTGTTGAATTTTTTGGTGTTTTTCATTGTTGAGGTTGTTGTTGAATTATTTTGGAGTTTTTCAATTTTGAGGTTCTTGAATTTGGTGGTTTTTTTCAAAGTTGAGGATTTTGTTGATTTTTTTGGTATTTTTCATTGTCGAGGTTTTTGTTGAATTTGTTGGTGTTTTTGAATGTTGAGATTTTTGAATCTGTTGGTGTTTTTCAAAGTTGAGGTTGTTGTTGAATTTTTTGGTGTTTTTCATTGTTCAGGTTTTTGTTCAATTTGTTGGTGTTTTTGAATGTTGAGGTTGTTGTTGAATTTTTTGGTGTTCTTCATTGATGCAGTTGTTGTTGTTAAATTTTTTCATGTTATTCATTGTTGAGGTTGTTGAATTTGTTGGTGATTTTCAATATTGAGTTTGTTGTTGAATTTATTGGTGTTATCAATGTTTTCTTTAAACTTTTTTGTATTTTTCAAAGTTGAGGTTGTTGTTGAATTTGTTGGTGTTTTTGAATGTTGAGGTTGTTGTTGAATTTGTTGGTGTTTTTCAATATTGAGGTTGTAATTGAATTTGTTGGTGTTTTTCAATGTTGGGGTTGTTGTTTAATTTGTTGGTGTTTTTGAATGTTGAGGTTGTTGTTGAATTTGTTAATGATTTTCAATACGGAGGTTGTTGTTGAATTTGTTGGTGTTCAACAAAGTTGGGGTTGTTGTTGATATTTTTGGTGTTTTTCATTGTTGAGGTTGTTGTTGAATTATTTTGGAGTTTTTCAAAGTTGAGGTTCTTGAATTTTGTGGTTTTTTTCAAAGTTGAGGATTTTGTTGAATTTTTTGGTTTTTTTCTATGTCGAGGTTTTTGTTGAATTTGTTGGTGTTTTTGAATGTTGAGGTTGTTGAATCTGATGGTGTTTTTCAAAGTTAAGGTTGTTGTTGAATTTTTTGTTGTTTTTCATTGTTCAGGTTTTGTTGAATTTGTTGGTGTTTTTGAATGTTGAGGTTGTTGTTGAATTTTGTGATGTTATTCATTGTTGAGGTTGTTGAATTTGTTGGTGATTTTCAATATCGTGGTTGTTGTTGAATTTGTTGGTGTTTTTCAATGTTGGGGTTTTTGTTGAATTGTTGGTGTTTTTGAATGTTGATGTTGTTGAATTTGTTGGTCTTTTTCAAAGTTGAGGTTGTTGTTGAATTTTTTGGTGTTTTTCATTGTTGAGGTTTTTGTTCAATGTGTTGGTGTTTTTGAATGTTGAGGTTGTTGTTGAATTTTTTGATGTATTTCATTGTTGAGGATTTTTTTCAATTTATTGGTGTTATCAATGTTTATTTATAAACTTTTTTGTATTTTTCAAAGCTGAGGTTGCTGTTGAATTTGTTGTTGTTTTTCAATGTTGAGGTTGTTGAATTTGATGCTGTTTTACAAAGTTGAGGTTGTTGTTGAATTTGTTGGTGTTTTTCAATGTTGAGGTTGTTGTTGAATTTTTTGGTGTTCTTCATTGTTGCAGTTGTTGTTGAATTTTTTGATGTTATTCATTGTTGAGGTTGTTGTTGAATTTGTTGGTGATTTTCAACATTGAGGTTATTGTTGAATTTATTGGTGTTATCAATGTTTATTTATAAACTTTTTTGTATTTTTCAAAGCTGAGGTTGCTGTTGAATTTGTTGTTGTTTTTCAATGTTGAGGTTGTTGAATTTGATGCTGTTTTACAAAGTTGAGGTTGTTGTTGAATTTGTTGGTGTTTTTGAATGTTGGTGATGTTGTTGAATTTGTTGGTGATTTTCAATGTTGAGTTTGTTGTTGAATTTGTTGTTATTTTTCATTGTTGAGGCTGTTGTTGAAATTGATGGAGTTTTTCAATGTTGAGGTTTTTGAATTTGTTGGTGTTTTTGAATGTTGGGGATGTTGTTGAACTTGTTGGTGATTTTCAATATTGAGGTTGTTGTTGAATTTGTTGGTGTTTTTCAATGTTGAGGTTGTTGTTGAATTTTTTGGTGTTTTACATTGTTGAGGTTGTTGTTGAAATTTTTTGGAGTTTTTCAATGTTGAGGTTGTTGAATTTGTTGGTGTTTTTCAAAGTTGAGGTTGTTGTATTTTTTGGTGTTTTTCATTGTTGAGGTTTTTGTTGAATTTGTTGGTGTTTTTGAATGTTGAGGTTGTTGTTAAATTTTTTGATGTTTTTCATTGTTGATGTTGTTGTTGAATTTGTTGGTGATTTTCAATGTTGAGTTTGTTGTTGAATTTTCTGTTGTTTTTCATTGTTGAGGTTGTTGAATTTGATGCTGTTTTACAAAGTTGAGGTTGTTGTTGAATTTGTTGGTGTTTTTGAATGTTGATGATGTTGTTGAATTTGTTGGTGATTTTCAATGTTGAGTTTGTTGTTGAATTTGTTGTTATTTTTCATTGTTGAGGCTGTTGTTGAAATTGATGGAGTATTTCAATGTTGAGGTTGTTGAATTTGTTGGTGTTTTTGAATGTTGGGGATGTTGTTGAATTTGTTGGTGATTTTCAATATTGAGGTTGTTGTTGAATTTGTTGGTGTTTTTCAATGTTGAGGTTGTTGTTGAATTTTTAGGTGTTTTACATTGTTGAGGTTGTTGTTGAAATTTTTTGGAGTTTTTCAATGTTGAGGTTGTTGAATTTGTTGGTGTTTTTCAAAATTGAGGTTGTTGTATTTTTTGGTGTTTTTCATTGTTGAGGTTTTTGTTGAATTTGTTGGTGTTTTTGAATGTTGAGGTTGTTGTTAAATTTTTTGATGTTTTTCATTGTTGATGTTGTTGTTGAATTTGTTTGTGATTTTCAATGTTGAGTTTGTTGTTGAATTTTCTGTTGTTTTTCATTGTTGAGGTTGTTGTTGAATGTTTTGGTGTTTTTCATTGCTGAGGTTATTGTTGTTGTATTTTTTGGTCTTTTTCATTGTTGAGGTTGCTGTTGAATTTTTGGATTATTTTCAATATTGAGGTTGTTGATGAATTTATTGTTGTTATCAATGGTTTTTTTTGAACTTTTTTGTATTTTTCAAAGTTGAAGTTGCAGTCGAATTTGTTGGGTTTTTTCAATGTTGAGGTTGTTTAATTTGTTGGTGTTTTTCAAAGTTGAGGTTGTTGTTGAATTTTTTGGTGTGTTTCAAAGTTGAGGTTTTTGTTGAATTTGTTGGTGTTTATCAATGTTGGGGTTGTTGTTGAATTTTTTGGTGTTTTTCATTGTTGAGGTTGTTGTTCAATTATTTTGGAGTTTTTCAATGTTGAGGTTGTTGAATTTGGTGGTTTTTTACAAAGCTGAGGATTTTGTTGATTTTTTTGGTATTTTTCATTGTCGAGGTTTTTGTTGAATTTGTTGGTGTTTTTGAATGTTGAGGTTGTTGAATCTGTTGGTGTTTTTCAAAGTTGAGGTTGTTGTTGAGTTTTTTGGTGTTTTTCATTGTTCAGGTTTTTGTTCAATTTGTTGGTGTTTTTGAATGTTGAGGTTGTTGTTGAATTTTTTGGTGTTCTTCATTGTTGCAGTTGTTGTTGTTGAATTTTTTCATGTTATTCATTGTTGAGGTTGTTGAATTTGTTGGTGATTTTCAATATTGAGGTTGTTGTTGAATTTATTGGTGTTATCAATGTTTTCTTTAAACTTTTTTGTATTTTTCAAAGTTGAGGTTGCAGTTGAATTTGTTGCTGTCTTTCAATGCTGAGGTTGTTGAATTTGTTGGCGTTTTTCAAAGTTGAAGTTGTTGTTGAATTTGTTGGTGTTTTTGAATGTTGAGGTTGTTGTTGAATTTGTTGGTGTTTTTCAATATTGAGGTTGTTATTGAATTTGTTGGTGTTTTTCAATGTTGGGGTTGTTGTTTAATTTGTTGGTGTTTTTGAATGTTGAGGTTGTTGTTGAATTTGTTATTGATTTTCAATACAGAAGTTGTTGTTGAATTTGTTTATGTCTAACAATGTTGGGGTTGTTGTTGATATTTTTGGTGTTTTTCATTGTTGAGGTTGTTGTTGAATTATTTTGGGGGTTTTCAAAGTGGAGGTTGTTGAATTTTGTGGTTTTTTTCAAAGTTGAGGATTTTGTTGAATTTTTTGGTTTTTTTCTATGTCGAGGTTTTTGTTGAATTTGTTGGTGTTTTGGAATGTTGAGGTTGTTGTTGAATGTGTTGGTGATTTTCAATATTGAGGTAGTTGTTGTAATTGTTGGTGATTTTCAATATTGAAGTTGTTGTTGAATTGGTTGGTGTTATCATTGTTTATTTTGTTGAACTTGTTTGTATTTTTAAATGTTGAGGCTGTTGCTGAATTTATTGGTGATTTTCAGTTATGAGGTTGTTGAATTTGTTGGTGATTTTCAATATTGCGCTTGTTGTGGAATTTGTTGGTGTTTTTGAATGTTGAAATTGCTGAATTTGTTGGTGTTTTTGAATGTTGAGGTTGTTGTTGAATTTTATGGTGTTCTTCATTTTTGAGGCTGTTGTTGAATTGGATGCTGTATTTGAATGTTGAGGGTGTTTTTGAATTTGTTGGTGATTTTCAATATTGAGGTTGTTGTTGAATGTGTTGGTGATTTTCAATATTGAAGTTGTTGTTGAAATTGTTGGTGTTATCAATGTTTATTTTGTTCAACTTTTTTGTACTTTTAAAAGTTGCGGTTGTTGTTGAATTTGTTGGCGTCTTTCAATGTTGAGGTTGTTGAATTTGTTGTTGTTTTTCAAAGTTGAGGTTGTTGTTAAATTTTTTGGTGTTTTTCATTGTTGAGGTTGTTTTTGAATTTGTTGGTATTTTTCAATGTTGAGGTTGTTGTTGAATTTGTTGGTGTTTTTCAATGTTGAGGTGGTTGTTGAATTTGTTGGTCGTTTTCAATATTGAGGTGTAGTTGAATTTGTTGGTGTTTTTCAATGTTGAGGTTTTTGAATTTATCATCGTTTTTTGATGATGAGGTAGTTGTTGAAATTTTTGGTGATTTTCAATATTGAGTTAGTTGTTGAATTTGTTGTTGTTTTTCAATGTTGAGGTTGTTGTTGAATTTTTTTTTGTTTTTCATTGTTGAGGTTGTTTTTGAATTTGTTGTTATTTTTCAATGTTGAGGTTGTTGTTGAATTTGTTGGTGTTTTTCAATGTTGAGATGGTTGTTGAATTTGTTGTTGTTTTTCAAAGTTGAGGTTGTTGTTGAATCTTTTGGTGTTTTTCATTGTTGAGGTTGTTTTTTGTTAAGATGGTTGTTGAATTTGTTGGTGATAGTCAATATTGAAATTGTTGTTGAATTTCTTGGTATTTTTCAATGTTGAGATTGTTGTTGTATTTGTTGGTATTTTTCTATGTTGAGGTTGCTGTTTAAATTGTTGGTGATATTCAATATTGAGGATGTTGTTTAATTTTTTGGTGTTATCAATGTTTATTTTGTTGAATTTTTTGTATTTTTAAAAGTTAAGGTTGTTGCTTAATTTGTTGGTGATTTTCAATATTGAGGCTGTTGTTGAATTTGTTGGTGTTTTTCAATGTTGACGCTGTTGAAATTGTTGGTGTATTTCAAAGTTCAGGATGTCTTGAATTTGTTGGTGATTTTTAATATTGAGGTTGTTGTGGAATTTGTTGATGTTTTTCAATGTTACTGTTGATGTTGAATTTGTTGGTGATTTTCAGTGTTGAGGTTGTTGAATCTGTTGGTGATTTTCCATATTTAGGTTGCTGTTGAATATGTTGGATGTTATCAATGCTTATTTTGTTGAACTTTTTTTGTACTTATAAAAGTTGAGGTTGTAGTTGAATTTGTTGGTGTTTTTCAATGTTGAGGTTGTTGAATTTGTTGGTGTTTTTCAAAGTTGAGGTTGTTGTTGAATTTTTTGGTGATTTTTATTGTTGAGGTTGTTGTTGAATTTGATGGTATTTTTGAATGTTGAGGATGTTGTTGAATGTTTTGGTATTTTTCAATGTTGAGTTTGTTGTTGAATTTGATGGTGATTTTCAGTCATGCGTTTGTTGAATTTGTTGGTGATTTTCAATATTGAGTTTGTTTTGGAATTTGATTGTGTTTTTCAATATTGAGGTTGTTGTTGAATTTATTGGAGTTTTTGAATGTTGAGGTTGTTGTAGAATGTGTTGGTGTTTTTCAATGTTGAGGTTGATGAATTTAGTGGTGTTTTTCAATGTTGAGGTAGTTGTTGAAATTGTTGGTGATTTTCAATATTCAGGTTATTGTTGAATTGGTTGGTGTTATCAATCTTTATTTTGTAGAACTTGTTTGTATTTTTAAAATTTGAGGCTGTTGTTGAATTTGTTGGTGTTTTACAATGTTGTGGTTGTTGTTGAAATTGTTGTTGATATTAAATATTGAGGTAGTTGGTGAATTTGTTGGTGTTATCAATATTTATTTTGATGAACTTTTTTGTATTTTTTAAAGTTCATGTTGTTGTTGAATTTGTTGCTATTTTTCAATGTTGAGGATGTAGTTGAATTTGTTGGTGATTTTCCATGTTGAGGCTGTTGAATTTGTTGGTGTATTTTAAAGTTCAGGATATTGTTGAATTTCTTGGTGATTTTTAATATTGAGGTTTTTGAGAAATTTGTTGATGTTTTTCAATGTTAATGTTGTTGTTGAATTTGTTGGTGATTTTCAGTGTTCAGGTTGTTGAATTTGTTGGAGATTTTCGATATTTAGGTTGTTGTTGAATATGTTGGTGTTATCAATGTTTTTTTTGTTGAACTTTTTTTGTACTTATAAAAGTTCAGGTTGTAGTTGAATTTGTTGGTGTTTTTCAATGTTGAGGTTATTGAATCTGTTGGTGTTTTTCAAAGTTGAGGTTGTCGTTGAATTTTTTGGTGTTTTTCATTGTTGAGGTTGTTGTTGAATTTGTTGGTATTTTTGAATGTTGAGGTTGTTGTTGAATTTTTTGGTGTTTTTCATTGTTGAGGTTGTTGTTGAATTTGATGGTGACTTTCAGTGATGCGTTTGTTGAATTTGCTGGTGATTTTCAATATTGAGTTTGTTTTGGAATTTGTTTGTGTTTTTCAATGTTGAGATTGTTGTTGAATTTGTTGGTGTTTTTCAGTGATGTGTTTGTTGAATGTGTTGGTAATTTTCAATATTGAGTTTGTTGTGGAATTTGCTGGTGATTTTCAATGTTGAGATTGTTGTTGAAGTTGTTGGTGTTTTTCAATGTTGAGGTTTTTGTTCAAATTGTTGTTGATATTCAATATTGAAGTTGTTGTTGAATTTGGTGGTGTTATAAATGTTTATTTTGTTGAAATTTTTTGTATATTTCAAAGTTGAGGTTGTAGTTGAATTTGTTCGTGTTTTTCAATGTTGAGGTTGTTGATGAATTTGTTGGTGGTTTTCAATATTGAGGTGGTAGTTGAATTTGTTGGTTTTATCATTGTTTATTTTGGTGAACTTGTTTGTATTTTTAAAAGTTGAGGCTGTTGCTGAATTTATTGGTGATTTTCAGTTATGAGGTTTTTGAATTTGTTGGTGATTTTCAATGTTGAGTTTGTTGTTCAATTTGTTGGTGTTTTTCAATGTTGAAGTTGTTGAATTTTTGGTGTTTTTGAATGTTGAGGTTTTTGTTGAATTTTATGATGTTTTTCATTTTTGAGGTTGTTGTTGAATTTGTTGCTGTTTTTGAATGTTGAGGTTGTTGTTGAATTTGCTTTTGATTTTCAATATCGAGGTTGTTGTTGAATGTGTTGGTGATTTTCAGCATTGAAGTTGTTGTTGAATTTGTTGGTGTTATCAATGTCTATTTTGTTCAACTTTTTTATACTTTTAAAAGTTGGGGTTGTTGTTGAATTTGTTGGTGTTTATCAATGTTGAGGTTGTTGTTGAGATTGTTGGTGATTTTCAGTGTTGAGGTTGTTGAATTTGTTGGTGATTTTCAATATGTAGGTTGTTGTTGAGTATGTTGGTGTTTTTCATTGTTGAGGTTGTTGTTGAATTTGTTGGTGTTTATCAATGTTGAGGTTGTTGTTGAGATTGTTGGTGATTTTCAGTGTTGAGGTTGTTGAATTTGTTGGTGATTTTCAATATGTAGGTTGTTGTTGAGTATGTTGGTGTTTTTCATTGTTGATGTTGTTGTTGAATTTGTTGCTGTTTTTGAATGTTGAGGTTGTAGTTGAATTTGTTGGTGTTTTTCAATATTGAGTTTGTTGTGGAATTTGTTGGTGTTTTTCAATGTTGAAGTTGCTGAATTTGTTGGTGTTTTTGAATGTTGAGGTTGTTGTTGAATTTTATGGTGTTTTTCATTTTTGAGGTTGTTGTTGAATTTGATGCTGTTTTCGAATTTTGAGGGTGTTGTTGAATTTGTTGGTGATTTTCAATATTGAGGTTGTTGTTGAATGTGTTGATGATTTTCAATATTGAAGTTGTTGTTGAATTTGTTGGTGTTATCAATGTTTATTTTGTTCAACTTTTTTGTACTTTTAAAAGTTGAGGTTGTTGTTGAATTTTTTGGTGTTTTTCATTGTTGAGGTTGTTGTTGAATTTGTTGGTATTTTTGAATGTTGAGGTTGTTGTTGAATTTGTTGGTGATTTTCAATATTGAGGCTGTTGTTCAATTTGTTTGTGTTTTTGCATGTTTGGGTTTTTTTTGAATTTATTGGTGTTTTTCAATGTAGAGTTTGTTGTTGAATTTGTTGGAGATTTTCAATGTTGAGGTTGTTGTTCAATTGGTTGGTGTTTTTCTATGATGAGGTTGTTGAATTTGTTGCTGCTTTTCCACGTTGAGGTCGTTGAATTTGTAACTCTTTTGATTCAAAACAATAAACTAAATTAACAAAAATAAGGGAGAAATCAAGCCCAGCCCCTTAGTCAGGTCAGCTGTAAAATTAAGGAAAAAAAAAACTTTAAAGGAACCTTACAAACATCAAACTAAGATGTGATTAAAGGGGTCAACAAAACACCCCAGTCCCCGCGGTGTCCACCGGGCACGGAAGGCCTCGATGGTGCCGGCAGACACTGCGTGCTCCCTTTCCAGGGACATCCGGCCGCGAACGTAGCCGTGGAAGAGGGACAAACAATCGGGCGGGAGTCCCCCATCGATCGCCCGCTGCCTGGACCTGTTGATGGCCAACTTGGCCAGGCCCAGGAGCAGGTTCACGAGGAGGTCCTCCACCTTCCCGACCCCCTTCCGCACCGGGTGTCCATAGATCAGGAGCGTGGGACTGAAGTGCAAACAAAACAGTAACAAAAGATTTTTTAAATAACTAAAAAGGGAGTGCAGCCTAAGACATCCTATATATGCATGGTCCACGGACTCCACAAGACCGCAAAAAGGGAAAGTGTCCTGGGAGTCCGTGAACCTAAACATTCTCCTATTGTGGGGGACTTCTGCATGCAACACCCTCCAACCCAGGTCCCCGATAGAAAGAGGGAGAACACCTCCGTAGAGGGCCTCCCATCGGGGGCCTCCGCCACCGGACGGCAACAAGGCACGCCAGGGCGTGTCCGGGCGGCGGACCAGGGCGAGAAAATGGAAGGTGTGCAGCAGCAGTCCGTACAGAAAACCCCTCCGCACCGTGCCAAATGGCACGGAGGGCATGTCCCCGAGGCGGCTCATATTATTGCGCGGCACCGGCACCCAAGGGAGGGTTCAGGGCTTGGGGCCAATGTGGAATTCCGTCCAAACAGGGGAACGTTCAGCCGGAAGATCACCACGCACCTGGGCCACCTCGAGACCTAAAATGACATCGGGTCCGAGCACGACCGTCCTTAGGTCTTGGATGGCATCGGCTGCGACCTGGACACTCACTGACGCGCGACGCGCCAACTCCTGCGGGAGCATCCAGCCCAGTCCTCCGCCACCCAGCACGTCCCCGATCCTGGTCACCCCGGCAGCCACAGCCCTCCTCTCTGCCAGCCACTGAAAGGGACGGAGGGGGGGATTCCTGAGCAGTGGCTCTCTGACGATAGCCGCTACTCCTGACGGGGGAGAGCTGCGTCGCGAGGCGACCACGTTCCAGACTTTGATCAGGTCCTGGTAAAAGACGGGCAACGCCTGGAAGGAGCCACCGAGGCCCCTCTGCTTTATAAACAGGAGCTGCACGTCATAATTCAGGCCGTGCACCTGGCGGAAGAAATACGTCGCCAGGGCACACCATCTCAGTGGAGGCTCGATGTAAAGGTATCGCTGCAGGGTCTGAAGACGGAAAGTCACCACCTGCGTGCGTAGGCACACCAGCGCCTGACCGCCCTCCCTAAGTGGGAGACTCAGAACCTCAGCAGCGACCCAGTGCAATCTTTTGTCCCAGAAGAAGTCGACTAGCATTCTCTGGATTTTTACGACAAAGTCCGGGGGAGGGGTCAAAGTGACCAGCTGATACCACAACATGGCGGCGATCAGCTGGTTTATGACGAGAACTCGACCCCGGTAAGACAGCACTCGGAGCAGTCCTGTCCAGCTTCGCAGGCGAGCGGTGACTTTCGTCTCCAGTTCCTGCCAGTTAGCCGGCCAGGATTCCTCGGCAGGGCAGAGATGGACCCCCAGGTAGAGGATGCTGGTCCTGCTCCAGGTGAAAGGCCTGAGCTCCTCGGGTAGGGGATCCATCTGCCACGGGCTGACCAGGAGTCCAGAACATTTCTCCCAGTTGATCCTGACAGAAGAAGCCGCAGAGTAGACCTCCTGGCACTCGCGCATCCTCCGCAGGTCAGCTGGGTCTCTAAACATTAGGAGCACATCATCGGCATATGCCGAGAGGACCACCCCGATGCCCGGCCCACGCAGAACCAATCCCGACAACCTCCTCCGCAAGAGGCGCAGGAAAGGCTCCACGCAAATAGAATACAACTGGCCAGACAGGGGGCAGCCCTGACGTACCCCTCTCCCAAAGCGAAGGGGCACCGTCAGGGACCCGTTAACCTTCACTAGACACTCCGCGGCGGTGTACAGAAGTCGGATCCAGGCGACAAAATGCGTCCCGAAATCGAATGCTCGCAGAGTCCCGAGTAAATATTCGTGATCCACCCTGTCGAACGCCTTCTCCTGATCAAGGGACAGGAAGGCGCTCGACAGACCAGCCCTCTGGGAATGGTGGATTATGTCCTGGACCAGATGGATGTTATCATAAATTGTGCGGTCCGGGACTCTGTAGGACTGGTCAGGGTGGATCATGTGGTCCAGCACGGTGCCGAGCCGAGAAGACATGGCTCTAGCGAATATTTTATAGTCCGTGCTGAGGAGGGAGACCGGGTGCCAGTTTTTAAGTAGGCGGAGATCTCCCTTCTTTGGCAACAGGGCAATCACGGCCCTGCGCCACGAAAGGGGCATCTCCCCGGTAGCAATGCTCTCCCCCAGGACCCCCGCGAAGTCGCTCCCCAGGACATCCCAGAACGCCCTGAAGAACTCCACGGTCAGCCCGTCAAGTCCCAGGGATTTGCCCCTTGAGAGACCATCGAGGGCGCCGGTCAGCTCCCCCAGACTTATAGGGGAGTCAAGATTTCCGGCGCCCTCCGGGCCGACCTGCGGCAGGTCCTCCCACAAAACTCTGCAAGCATCCTCGCTGGACGGATCCGAAGAGAACAGGGAAGTATAAAAGTTCCTGGTAATGTCCCTGATGCCCTCCGGATCCGAGACGAGGGATCCGTCATTGGCCAGCAGCGTAAAGAGCTGCTGACGGACCCCGTTCCTTTTTTCCAGCGAGTAGAAGAAGGGGGAGCCACGGTCCAGGTCCTTGAGGAACCGGATCTGTGACCTCACGAACGCGCCCTGGGACCCGGCGAGTTGCAGGTCCCGCAACGCGCCCTTCTTCTCATCATACACCAACCACAGGGCCGGGTCCGCGTCGGGCTGACGGAGACGTGCCTCCAGGTCGAGCACCTCCTTCTCCAACTCCTCGACCCTGGATTTCCGCCTCTTTGTCGACCCCTTCGCGTACTCTTGACAGAAAACTCGGACGTGAGTCTTGCCCACGTCCCACCATAGCCTCAAGGAGGGGAAGCCTCCCCGCTTCCTTCTCCAGCCGGCCCAGAAACGACGAAACGAGTCCAGGAACTGCTCGTCCTCCAGCAACAGGTTGTTAAAGTGCCAGTGCGCGGACCCAGTCCGAGCGCAAAACGGAGCAAGCTCCGCACACACCAGACGGTGGTCCGTGCACGGCACCTGCTGCACAGAAGCCGCCGGAACGCAGGACATGTACGCCTTCGAAACGTAAAGACGGTCGAGTCTGGACACTCCGACTCCAGGTAACACAAAGGTGAAAACGCTGGAATCAGGATGGAGATTTCGCCAGACGTCCACCAAGTCGAAGGACCTGACCAAGTCCCGTAACTTACTCACACCTCGCGTGCGGTGCTGGGTACCGTGATGGTCCCGGGCCTCGAGGGTGCAATTAAAATCCCCCCCAAGGACGATGCACTCACCCACATCGATGGAGCCAAGATGAGTGGACACTTCTTCAAAGAAGCTCGCTTGCTGCTGCAAGCCCAGGGGAGCGTACACATTCACAAAGTGAAGCACCGCGCCCCCCAGGCGCACAGTCAGGTGCAGCAACCGGCCTGGCACCGGCTCCTTGACCCCCAAGATCTCGGGCTGAAAATGCGGGGCCAACAAGATAGCCACCCCGCCTGAATTGGAGGCTAGGTGACTCATGCAGACCCCCCCTCACCACTCCAGGAGCCACGTAGCTTCGTCTCCCGGAACGGTATGGGTTTTTTGCAGGAAGCACACCGCATACTTCCCGTCCCGGAGGACCGAGAAGTTCTGGAACCTGCGCTGTGCATCCCTGCTGCCGCAGATGTTGAGGCTGGCTATAGTTGTCTTCATTGTCAAAGAGTATATACACCGTCACCTTATTTAAAAGAAGGAGAGGACTTTTTAATCCTTCCTCTCCCTCAGGAGCCCAGCGAGAAACGTTTGGACCCTCCGCCGGGCGTTCCTGTCCAACTCGGGAGCCTTGAGGGCCTCGCGAGTGGACCAAACACCAGCGGAAAAGAATGCCACCGGGCCAAGGCCAACTGGACTCTGTTTTGGCGACAGTGATGACTCGCTAAAAAGTCCCGGAGTTCCCATGGGGGGATGAGGGGAGAGTCAGTGGAGGGCACCAGGGTATCCATTGACTCGCTTGAAAACGAGTCAAGGTCATCCCCGGTGCTCACCACCGAAACTCAGTCCTCCTCTGGGTCGTCGCCTCCAGCTTCCAACCCCTCCCCCGTATTGAGTATGGGGGCTGGTCCGGAGCTGCCAGTAGGCTCCACCTCCACCTCGATCCCACCCCCAGGATCAAGGCCAGAGTGGTCCTCTCTGGTCTCCTCTAATAAGTTAGGGCCAGAGGGTGGCGGCACTACGGATGCCCGCTCTCCTCCTGGCACCGGGTCGTCCGGGGAGCTCAAGACAAGCTCCTGACCTAAAACAATGACGCCCGGTGCTAAGTTCTGGGAGGGAGCAGGAAGGCCATCCTCGCCACCACCACCCAATGACCCAGTTAACCTTTTTAAATTATTCATCTCACAGTCCCCCAATGGGCCAGAGGTTACCTCGGGGGTATTGAGTTGTTCTAAATTGGGCACCCCCACAAGGGAGGTGCCCTCAGTGACCTCCGAGGGGCCCTGTTCAGGGGACTGCAGCAGGTTGGTGGGGGGAACTGTGGGGGTAGGGGTATGTGATTCCCCCAGAGAGCTGGTTGAGGTCTTAATGGGTGGTGGAGACACCACCACCTCTTCATCAGGGGAGGGGACACACCCAACCTCTTCAGATCGGGCGTCGCCCTCCCCCTCCTCTTCCTTCTCTGAGGGGTGGCGTCTCTTCTGAGGGAGGCTGGGGGCTAGGGAGACCTCCATCTCTGGGGCCTCCTCCACCTTGTCCAGTCTACCCGGATGCCCCGCCCTCTGGGGTTTGGGGTATTCCTTTTCCCCCGGCTCGGGGACACGAGTCTCGTCCCCGCTAGCCTCGGGAACCCGCGCAGGGACGATGCCGGGCCCAGCACATGGCGCCTCGACACCTACGGGCCCGGGACCACGCGCGGTGACGACGCAGGGGCCGGATGTTATTGCTTCCCCCGAGCCGGTGTCTACAGGGGTCTGGGGAATTTGAGGGGTTTGAGGGGTCTCGGGGACCGCCCCCAGGTTGCGGGACTTCCTCCGTGCCTTCTTATAATGCGGGGGCTCTCCCCCCGTCTCACCGGCAACCGAGATGGCAGTGGCTGCCGGCGACGCCTCCCCTTGTGGGGTGGGAGATGGAGTAGTGGCGGGGGGAGGAGGGGCGGTGCCAGCCACGGCCGCTTGAGTGGTGCTGGCGGCCTTGAGGGTGGGGCAGTTCTTCCTTACATGCCCCGCCTCCTTGCAAGCATGGCACCACATGCCCTCTGCAGTCCAGAAGACCCGGTAGGCGGTCCCCTCATAATTGATGGAAAAGGCCCCCTCCAGGCACTCCTCCCGGGCCAAGTGGACAAATACCTGGCGCCGGAAAGAGTACACGTGGCGGAGGGCCGCGTCCCTGAGGCCGAGCGGGATTGGTGCCACCCCCGACCTGACCTCCCCCAGTTTACAAAGGTGGGGGAGGAGGAGTTCACTTGGTAAAAAGGGCGGGACGTTCGAAATGAGAATCCTCTGGGCGGTGGCCTCAAGAGGGTCCACTGCCAGAAAGGTCCCGCCCACAGTGAGCCCCTTTTGTAGGGCGAGGTGCACCGCCCGCTCGGACCTCAGGAAAAATATGGCCTTCCCATACATTTTAGAGGCCGCGACTATGGCCGAGGGGCCGACGACCCCAGCCATAGCCTTAACGCAGACCTCTATTGTCATTTCAGGGTGAGCATAGCTCTTTACCCCTAGGGCCCTCGTTAGGAGGCGGAATGGTGACAGGGCTGCGGGAGCAGAAGCAGCCACCCCCGCATAGGTCTTTTTAGTAGGCCCTGCCACCGGTGACAACACCGCCTCCACATTAGCCTTCGAGGGCCCGGCCACAGGTGATGGCAAAGTGGCCTTTGGGCCCGAGCCACACCCACCCTGGGAAGTATTGGCCATTGTATTGGTGTTTTTTTTTTGTTTTAAATATATCTATTTTTTTTCTTTTTTTTTTAATTAAATTCCTCCCTGGAGAGAGGAAAGGGGGAGAAAGGTTGAAATAACCTCCCCCTTTTATGCAGTAGAGGAGAGGAGGGAGAGGGGTAGAGGACAGGGAGGCACAGGAGGGAAAGGGGAAAACTCTAGGTGGGTGCCTCTGGGTTCAAGGATGGTCGTTGGGTGGGGGCTTAGATGATCTTCAGGCAGGGGGAGGCGATGTCTTTGCCAGCCACGCTGGCCACTGGGAAAAGGCTGGGTGGGGTGGGGAGGGGTGGCAGTAAGATGGTGTTAACACACACACACTCCCCTTCCTCTTCCCCAAGTCCTCCTGGCAGTCTTCAGGCCTCCCCCTACAAAGCACAGTCTTTATCAGCCCCCACCTTAAAAATAAAAGCTCCAGACACCCACCTAGGTTGTTAATAGCTCAGTCCTGGCCTCCTGGCCTTCCTGTCATGTAGCAACAGTATGGTCTTCCTCTCTTCCTCTCTCTCCTCTGGCCCCTCAGCAGTAGCAGCAGCGGCAGCAGCAGTAGTAGCAGCAGCAGTAGTAGCAACAGCAGCAGCAGCACCAAACACACTGCACTCAGGAACAGCAGTATCCAAAAGTTGAAGAAGTTGAATTTGTTGGTGTTTTTCAATGTTGAGGTTGTTGAATTTGTTGGTGTTTTTCAAAGTTGAGGTTGTCGTTGAATTTTTTGGTGTTAATCATTGTTGAGGTGGTGGTTGAATTTGTTGGTATTTTTGAATGTTGGGGTTGTTGTTGAATTTTTGGTGTTTTTCATTGCTGAGTTTGTTGTTGAATTTGATGGTGATTTTCAGTCATGCGTTTGTTGAATTTGTTGGTGATTTTCAATATTTTTTTTGGAATTTGTTTGTGTTTTTCAATTTTGAGGTTGTTGTTGAATTTGTTGGTGATTTTCATTGTTGAGGTTGTTGTTGAATTTATTGGAGTTTTTGAATGTTGAGGTTGTTGTAGAATTTGTTGGTGTTTTTCAATGTTGAGGTTGTTGAATTTAGTGGTGTTTTTCAATGTTGAGGTAGTTGTTGAAATTGTTGGTGATTTTCAGTATTGAGGTTATTGTTGAATTCGTTGGTGTTATCAATCTTTATTTTGTAGAACTTCTTTGTATTTTTAAAAGTTGAGCTGTTGCTGAATTTGTTGCTTATTTTCAGTAATGAGGTTGTTGAATTTGTTGCTGATTTTCAATATTGAGTTTGTTGTTGAATTTGTTGGTGTTTTTCAATGTTGAGGTTCTTGTTAAATTTGATGGTGATTTTCAGTGATGTGTTTGTTGAATTTCTTGGTGATTTGCAATATTGTGTTTGTTATGGAATTTGTTGGTGTTTTTCAATGTTGAGATTGTTGTTGAATTTGTTGCTGTTTTTCAATGTTGAGGATGTAGTTGAATTTGTCGGTGTTTTTGAATGTTGAGGTTGTTGTTGAATTTGTTGATGATTTTCAATATTGAGGTTGTTCTTGAATTTGTTGGTGATATCAATGATTTTTTTGAACTTTTTTTATTTTTCAAAGTTGAGGTTGTAGTTGAATTTGTTTTTTTTTCAATATTGAGGTTATATTTGAATTTGTTGGTGTTTTTCTATGTTGGGGTTGTTGTTGAATTTGTTGTTGTTATTCAATATTGAAGTTGTTGTTGAATTTGTTGGTGTTATCAATGTTTATTTTATTCGACTTTTTTGTACTTTTAAAAGTTGAGTTTGTTGTTGAATTTGTTGGTGTTTTTCAGTGTTGAGGTTGTTGTTGAAGTTTTTGGTGTTTTTCATTGTTGAGGTTGTTGTTGAATTTGTTGGTGATTTTCAGTGTTGAGGTTATTGAATTTGTTGGGGATTTTCAATATTTAGGTTGTTGTTGAATATGTTGGTGTTATCAATGTTTATTTTGTTGAACTTTTTTTGTACTTATAAAAGTTGAGTTTGTAGTTGAATTTGTTGGTGTTTTCCGATGTTGAGGTTGTTGAATCTGTTGGTGTTTTTCAAAGTTGAGGTTGTTGTTGAATTTGTTGGTATTTTTGAATATTGAGGTTCTTGTTGAATTTTTTGGTGTTTTTCATTGTTGAGGTTGTTGTTGAATTTTTTGTTGATTTACAATGTTGAGGTTGCTGTTGAAATTGTTGTTGGTATTCAATATTGAGGTAGTTGTTGAATTTGTTGGTGTTATCAATATTTATTTTGATGAAATTTTTTGTATTTTTAAAAGTTGAGGTAGTTGTTGAATTTGTTGCTGTTTTTCAATGTTGAGGATGTAGTTGAATTTGTCGGTGTTTTTGAATGTTGAGGTTGTTGTTGAATTTGTTGATGATTTTCAATATTGAGGTTGTTCTTGAATTTGTTGGTGATATCAATGTTTTTTTTGAACTTTTTTGTATTTTTCAAAGTTGAGGTTGTAGTTGAATTTGTTTTTTTTTTCAATATTGAGGTTATATTTGAATTTGTTGGTGTTTTTCTATGTTGGGGTTGTTGTTGAATTTGTTGTTGTTATTCAATATTGAAGTTGTTGTTGAATTTGTTGGTGTTATCAATGTTTATTTTATTCGACTTTTTTGTACTTTTAAAAGTTGAGTTTGTTGTTGAATTTGTTGATGTTTTTCAATGTTGAGGTTGTTGTTGAAGTTTTTGGTGTTTTTCATTGTTGAGGTTATTGTTGAATTTGTTGGTGACTTTCGGTGTTGAGGTTGTTGAATTTGTTGGGGATTTTCAATATTTAGGTTGTTGTTGAATATATTGGTGTTATCAATGTTTATTTAGTTGAACTTTTTTTGTACTTATAAAAGTTGAGTTTGATGTTGAATTTTTTGGTGTTTTCCATTGTTGAGGTTGTTGAATCTGTTGGTGTTTTTGAATGTTGAGGTTGTTGTTGAATTTTTTGGTGTTTTTCATTGTTGAGGTTGTTGTTGAATTTGTTGGTGATTTTCAATATTGAGATTGGTGTTTAATTTGTTGGTAATATTCAATATTGAGGTGGTGGTTGAATTTGTTGGTGTTTTTCAATGTTGAGATTGTTGTTGAATTTGTTGGTGATATTCAATACTGAGGTTGTTGTTGAAATTGTTCGTGATATTCAATATTGAGGTTGTTGTTGAATTTGTTGGTGTTTTTCAATGTTGAGATTGTTGTTGAACTTGTTGGTGTTTTTCTATGTTGAGGTTGTTGTTGAAATTGTTGGTGATATTCAATATTGAGCATGTTGTTGAATTATTTGGTGTTATCAATGTTTATTTTGTTGAATTTTTGTATTTTTAAAAGTTGAGGTTGTTGCTGACTTTGTTGGTGATTTTCAATATTAAGGCTGTTGTTGAATTTGTTGGTGTTATCAATGATTTTTTTTGAACTTTTTTTTATTTTTCAAAGTTGAGATTGTAGTTGAATTTGTTGGTGTTTTTCCATGTTGAGGCTGTTGAATTTGTTGCTATATTTCAAAGTTCAGGTTGTTGTTGAATTTGTTGGTGATTTTTAATATTGAGGTTGTTGTGGAATTTGTTGATGTTTTTCAATGTTAATGTTGTTGTTGAATTTGTTGGTGATTTTCCATATTTAGGTTTTTGTTGAATATGTTGGTGTTATCAATGATTATTTTGTGGAACTTTTTTTGTACTTATAAAAGTTGAGGTTGAAGTTGAATTTGTTGGTGCTTTTCAATGTTGATGTTCTTGAATTTGTTGGTGTTTTTCGAAGTTGAGGTTGTCGTTGAATTTTTTGGTGTTTTTCATTGTTGAGGTGGTTGTTGAATTTGTTGGTATTTTTGAATGTTGAGGCTGTTGTTGAATTTTTTGGTGTTTTTCATTTTTGAGGTTGTTGTTAGAATTTGTAGGTATTTTTGAATGTTGAGGTTGTTGTTGAATTTTTGGTGTTTTTCATTGTTGAGATTGTTGTTGAATTTGATGGTGATTTTCAGTCATGCGTTTTTGAATTTGCTGGTGATTTTCAATATTTTTTTTTTGGAATTTGTTGGCGTTTTTCAATTTTGAGGATGTTGTTGAATTTGTTGGTGATTTTCATTGTTGAGGTTGTTGTTGAATTTATTGGAGTTTTTGAATGTTGAGGTTGTTGTAGAATTTGTTGGTGTTTTTCAATGTTGAGGTTGTTGAATTTAGTGGTGTTTTTCAATGTTGAGGTTGTTGTTGAAATTGTTGGTGATTTTCAGTATTGAGGTTATTGTTGAATTCGTTGGTGTTATCAATCTTTATTTTGTAGAACTTCTTTGTATTTTTAAAAGTTGAGCTGTTGCTGAATTTGTTGCTTATTTTCAGTAATGAGGTGGTTGAATTTGTTGCTGATTTTCAATATTGAGTTTGTTGTGGAATTTGTTGGTGTTTTTCAATGTTGAGGTTCTTGTTGAATTTGATGCTGATTTTCAGTGATGTGTTTGTTGAATTTGTTGGTGATTCTCAATATTGTGTTTGTTATGGAATTTGTTGGTGTTTTTCAATGTTGAGATTGTTGTTGAATTTGTTGGTGTTTTACAATGTTGAGGTTGTTGTTGAAATTGTTGTTGATATTCAATATTGAGGTAGATGTTGAATTTGTTGGTGTTATCAATATTTATTTTGATGAACTTTTTTGTATTTTTATAAATTTGAGGTTGCTGTTGAATTTGTTGCTGTTTTTCAATGCTGAGGATGTAGTTGAATTTGTCGGTGTTTTTGAATGTTGAGGTTGTTGTTGAATTTGTTGGTGATTTTCAATATTGAGGTTTTTCTAGAATTTGTTGGTGATATCAACTTTTTTTTGAACTTTTTTGTATTTTTCAAAGTTGAGGTTGTAGTTGAATTTGTTGGTGTTTTTCTATGTTGGGGTTGTTGTTGAATTTGTTGTTGTTATTCAATATTGAAGTTGTTGTTGAATTTGATGGTGTTATCAATGTTTATTTTATTCGACTTTTTTGTACTTTTAAAAGTTGAGCTGGTTGTTGAATTTGTTGGTGTTTTTCAATGTTGAGGTTGTTGTTGAAGTTTTTGGTGTTTTTCATTGTTGAGGTTGTTGTTGAATTTGTTGGTGAATTTCAGTGTTGAGGTTTATGAATTTGTTGGGGATTTTCAATATTTAGGTTGTTGTTGAATATGTTGGTGTTATAATTGTTTATTTTGTTGAACTTTTTTTGTACTTATAAAATTTGAGTTTGTATTTGAATTTGTTGGTTTTTTCCAATGTTGAGGTTGTTGAATCTGTTGGTGTTTTTCAATGTTGAGGTTGTTGAATTTAGTGGTGTTTTTCAATGTTGAGGTAGTTGTTGAAATTGTTGGTGATTTTCAATATTGAGGTTATTGTTGAATTCGTTGGTGTTATCAATCTTTATTTTGTAGAACTTCTTTGTATTTTTAAAAGTTGAGCTGTTGCTGAATTTGTTGCTTATTTTCAGTAATGAGGTTGTTGAATTTGTTGCTGATTTTCAATATTGAGTCTGTTGTTGAATTTGTTGGTGTTTTTCAATGCTGAGGTTCTTGTTAAGTTTGATGATGATTTTCAGTGATGTGTTTGTTGAATTTCTTGGTGATTTTCAATATTGTGTTTGTTATGGAATTTGTTGGTGTTTTTCCATGTTGAGATTGTTGTTGAATTTGTTGGTATTTTTGAATGTTGAGGCTGTTGTTGAATTTTTTGGTGTTTTTCATTGTGGAGGTTGTTGTTGAATTGCTTGTTGTTATCAATGTTTATCTTGTAGAACTTGTTTGTATTTTTAAAAGTTGAGGCTGTTGCTGACTTTGTTGGTCATTTTCAGTGATGAGGTTGTTGAATTTGTTGGTGATTTTCAATATTGAGTTTGTTGTGGAATTTGTTGGTGTTTTTCAATGTTAAGATAGTTGTTGAATTTGTTGGTGTTTTTCAAAGTTGAGGTTGTCGTTGAATTTTTTGGTGTTTTCCATTGTTGAGGGGTTGTTGAATGTGTTGGTATTTTTGAATGTTGAGGCTGTTGTTGAATTTTTTGGTGTTTTTCATTGTTGAGGTTGTTGTTGAATTTGTAGGTATTTTTGAATGTTGAGGTTGTTGTTGAATTTTTGGAGTTTTTCATTGTTGAGGTTGTTGTTGAATTTGATGGTGATTTTCAGTGATGCGTTTGTTGAATTTGTTGGTGATTTTCAATGTTGAGTTTGTTGTGAAATTTGTTGGTATTTTTCAATGTTGACGTCGTTGAATTTGTTGGTGTTTTTCAAAGTTGATGTTGTTTTTGAATTTTTTTGTGTTTTTCATTGTGGAGGTTGTTGTTGAATTGCTTGTTGTTATCAATGTTTATTTTGTAGAACTTGTTTGTATTTTTAAAAGTTGAGGCTGTTGCTGACTTTGTTGGTCATTTTCAGTGATGAGGTTGTTGAATTTGTTGGTGATTTTCAATATTGAGTTTGTTGTTGAATTTGTTGGTGTTTTTCAATGTTAAGATAGTTGTTGAATTTGTTGGTGTTTTTCACTGATGAGGTTGCTGAATTTGTTGGTGTTTTTCATTGTTGAGGATGTTGTTGAATTTATTGGAGTTTGTGAATGTTGAGGTTGTTGAATTTAGTGGTGTTTTTCAATGCTGAGGTTGTTGTTGAAATTGTTGGTGATTTTCAATATTGAGGTTATTGTTGAATTGGTTGGTGTTATCAATCTTTATTTTGTAGAATTTGTTTGTATTTTTAAAAGTTGAGGCTGTTGCTGAATTTGTTGTTCATTTTCAGTAATGAGGTTGTTGAATTTGTTGCTGATTATGAATATTGAGTTTGTTGTGGAATTTGTTGGTGTTTTTCACTGTTGAGGTTGCTGAATTTGTTGATGTTTTTCCATGTTGAGGTGTTTTTTGAATTTGATGGTGATTTTCAGTGATGTGTTTGTTGACTTTGTTGGTGATTTTCAATATTGTGTTTGTTATGCAATTTGTTGGTGTTTTTCAGTGTTGAGGTTGATGAATTTGTTGGGGATTTTCAATATTTAGGTTGTTGTTGAATATGTTGGTGTTATCAATGTTTATTTTGTTGAACTTTTTTTGTACTTATAAAAGTTGAGGTTTTAGTTGAACTTGTTGGTGTTTTTCAAAGATGAGGTTGTTATTGAATTTTTTGGTGTTTTTCATTGTGGTGGTTGTTGTTGAATTGCTTGGTGTTATCAATGTTTATTTTGTAGAACTTGTTTGTATTTTTAAAAGTTGATGCTGTTGCTGACTTTGTTGGTCATTTTCAGTGATGAGGTTGTTGAATTTGTTGGTGATTTTCAATATTGAGTTTGTTGTGGAATTTGTTGGTGTTTTTCAATGTTAAGATAGTTGTTAAATTTGTTGGTGTTTTTCAAAGTTGTGGCTGTCGTTGAATTTTTTGGTGTTTTTCAATGTTGAGGTGGTTGTTGAATGTGTTGGTATTTTTGAATGTTGAGGCTGTTGTTGAATTTTTGGTGTTTTTCATTGTTGAGGTTGTTGTTGAATTTGATGGTGATTTTCAGTGATGCGTTTGTTGAATTTGTTGGTGATTTTCAATATTGAGTTTGTTGTGGAATTTGTTTGTGTTTTTCAATGTTGAGTTTGTTGTTGAATTTGTTGCTGTTTTTCAAAGTTGCAGTTGTTGTTGAATTTTTTGGTGTTTTTGAATTTTGAGGCTGTTGTTGAATTTTTTGATGTTTTTCATTGTTGAGATTGTTGATGAATTTGATGGTGATTTTCAGTGATGCGTTTGTTGAATTTGTTGGTGATTTTCAATGTTGAGTTTGTTGGGAAATTTGCTGGTGTTTATCAATGTTGACGCCGTTCAATTTGTTGGTGTTTTTCAAATTTGAGGTTGTTATTGAATTTTTTGGTGTTTTTCATTGTGGTGGTTGTTGTTGAATTGCTTGGTGTTATCAATGTTTATTTTGTAGAACTTGTTTGTATTTTTAGAAGTTGATGCTGTTGCTGACTTTGTTGGTCATTTTCAGTGATGAGGTTGTTGAATTTGTTGGTGATTTTCAATATTGAGTTTGTTGTGGAATTTGTTGGTGTTTTTCAATGTTAAGATAGTTGTTAAATTTGTTGGTGTTTTTCAAAGTTGTGGTTGTCGTTGAATTTTTTGGTGTTTTCCATTGTTGAGGTGGTTGTTGAATGTGTTGGTATTTTTGAATGTTGAGGCTGTTGTTGAATTTTTGGTGTTTTTCATTGTTGAGGTTGTTGTTGAATTTGATGGTGATTTTCAGTGATGCGTTTGTTGAATTTGTTGGTGATTTTCAATATTGAGTTTGTTGTGGAATTTGTTGGTGTTTTTCAATGTTAAGATAGTTGTTGAATTTGTTGGTATTTTTGAATGTTGAGGCTGTTGTTGAATTTTTTGGTGTTTTTCATTGTTGAGGTGGTTCTTGAATTTGTTGGTATTTTTGAATGTTGAGGCTGTTGTTGAATTTTTGGTGTTTTTCATTGTTGAGGTTGTTGTTGAATTTGATGGTGATTTTCAGTGATGCGTTTGTTGAATTTGTTGGTGATTTTCAATGTTGAGTTTGTTGTCAAATTTGTTGGTGTTTTTCAAAGTTGACGTCGTTCAATTTGTTCGTGTTTTTCAAAGTTGAGGTTGTTTTTGAATTTTTTGGTGTTTTTCATTGTGGTGGTTGTTGTTGAATTGATTGGTGTTATCAATGTTTATTTTGTAGAACTTGTTTGTATTTTTATAAGTTGAGGCTGTTGCCTGCTTTGTTGGTCATTTTCAGTGATGAGGTTGTTGAATTTGTTGATGATTTTCAATATTGAGTTTTTTGTGGAATTTGTTGGTGTTTTTCAATGTTAAGATAGTTGGTGAATTTTTTGGTGTTTTTCACTGTTGAGGTTGCTGAATTTGTTGGTGTTTTTCATTGTTGAGGATGTTGTTGAATTTATTGGAGTTTTTGAATGTTGAGGTTGTTGAATTTACTGCTCTTTTTCAATGTTGAGGTAGTTGTTGAAATTGTTGGTGATTTTCAATATTGAGATTATTGTTGAATTGGTTGCTGTTATCAATCTTTATTTTGTAGAACTTGTTTGTATTTTTAAAAGTTGAGGCTGTTGCTGAATTTGTTGTTCATTTTCAGTAATGAGGTTGTTGAATTTGATGCTGATTTTGAATATTGAGTTTGTTGTGGAATTTGTTGGTGTTTTTCACTGTTGAGGTTGCTGAATTTGTTGGTGTTTTTCAATGTTGAAGTTTTTGTTGAATTTGATTGTGATTTTCAGTGATGTGTTTGTTGACTTTGTTGGTGATTTTCAATATTGTGTTTGTTATGGAATTTGTTGGTGCTTTTCAGTGTTGAGGTTGTTGAATTTGTTGGGGATTTTCAATATTTAGGTTGTTGTTGAATATGTTGGTGTTATCAATGTTTATTTTGTTGAACTGTTTTTGTACTTATAAAAGTTGAGGTTGTAGTTGAATTTTTTGATGTTTCTCATTGTTGAGGTTGTTGTTGAATTTGATGGTGATTTTCAATATTGAGTTTGTTTTGGAATTTGTTTGTGTTTTTCAATGTTGAGTTTGTTGTTGAATTTGTTGCTGTTTTTCAAAGTTGCAGTTGTTGTTGAATTTTTTGGTGTTTTTGAATTTTGAGGCTGTTGTTGAATTTTTTGATGTTTTTCATTGTTGAGATTGTTGATGAATTTGATGGTGATTTTCAGTGATGCGTTTGTTGAATTTGTTGGTGATTTTCAATGTTGAGTTTGTTGGGAAATTTGCTGGTGTTTATCAATGTTGACGCCGTTCAATTTGTTGGTGTTTTTCAAAGTTGGGGTTGTTATTGAATTTTTTGGTGTTTTTCATTGTGGTGGTTGTTGTTGAATTGCTTGGTGTTATCAATGTTTATTTTGTAGAACTTGTTTGTATTTTTAAAAGTTGATGCTGTTGCTGACTTTGTTGGTCATTTTCAGTGATGAGGTTGTTGAATTTGTTGGTGATTTTCAATATTGAGTTTGTTGTGGAATTTGTTGGTGTTTTTCAATGTTAAGATAGTTGTTAAATTTGTTGGTGTTTTTCAAAGTTGTGGTTGTCGTTGAATTTTTTGGTGTTTTTCAATGTTGAGGTGGTTGTTGAATGTGTTGGTATTTTTGAATGTTGAGGCTGTTGTTGAATTTTTGGTGTTTTTCATTGTTGAGGTTGTTGTTGATTTTGATGGTGATTTTCAGTGATGCGTTTGTTGAATTTGTTGGTGATTTTCAATATTGAGTTTGTTGTGGAATTTGTTGGTGTTTTTCAATGTTAAGATAGTTGTTGAATTTGTTGGTATTTTTGAATGTTGAGGCTGTTGTTGAATTTTTTGGTGTTTTTCATTGTTGAGGTGGTTCTTGAATTTGTTGGTATTTTTGAATGTTGAGGCTGTTGTTGAATTTTTGGTGTTTTTCATTGTTGAGGTTGTTGTTGAATTTGATGGTGATTTTCAGTGATGCGTTTGTTGAATTTGTTGGTGATTTTCAATGTTGAGTTTGTTGTCAAATTTGTTGGTGTTTTTCAAAGTTGACGTCGTTCAATTTGTTCGTGTTTTTCAAAGTTGAGGTTGTTTTTGAATTTTTTGGTGTTTTTCATTGTGGTGGTTGTTGTTGAATTGATTGGTGTTATCAATGTTTATTTTGTAGAACTTGTTTGTATTTTTATAAGTTGAGGCTGTTGCCTGCTTTGTTGGTCATTTTCAGTGATGAGGTTGTTGAATTTGTTGATGATTTTCAATATTGAGTTTTTTGTGGAATTTGTTGGTGTTTTTCAATGTTAAGATAGTTGGTGAATTTTTTGGTGTTTTTCACTGTTGAGGTTGCTGAATTTGTTGGTGTTTTTCATTGTTGAGGATGTTGTTGAATTTATTGGAGTTTTTGAATGTTGAGGTTGTTGAATTTACTGCTCTTTTTCAATGTTGAGGTAGTTGTTGAAATTGTTGGTGATTTTCAATATTGAGATTATTGTTGAATTGGTTGCTGTTATCAATCTTTATTTTGTAGAACTTGTTTGTATTTTTAAAAGTTGAGGCTGTTGCTGAATTTGTTGTTCATTTTCAGTAATGAGGTTGTTGAATTTGATGCTGATTTTGAATATTGAGTTTGTTGTGGAATTTGTTGGTGTTTTTCACTGTTGAGGTTGCTAAATTTGTTGGTGTTTTTCAATGTTGAAGTTTTTGTTGAATTTGATGGTGATTTTCAGTGATGTGTTTGTTGACTTTGTTGGTGATTTTCAATATTGTGTTTGTTATGGAATTTGTTCGTGCTTTTCAGTGTTGAGGTTGTTGAATTTGTTAGGGATTTTCAATATTTAGGTTGTTGTTGAATATGTTGGTGTTATCAATGTTTATTTTGTTGAACTGTTTTTGTACTTATAAAAGTTGAGGTTGTAGTTGAATTTTTTGATGTTTCTCATTGTTGAGGTTGTTGTTGAATTTGATGGTGATTTTCAGTGATGCGTTTGTTGAATTTGTTGGTGATTTTCAATATTGAGTTTGTTGTTGAATTTGTTGCTGTTTTTCAAAGTTGCAGTTGTTGTTGAATTTTTTGGTGTTTTTGAATTTTGAGGCTGTTGTTGAATTTTTTGATGTTTTTCATTGTTGAGATTGTTGATGAATTTGATGGTGATTTTCAGTGATGCGTTTGTTGAATTTGTTGGTGATTTTCAATGTTGAGTTTGTTGGGAAATTTGCTGGTGTTTATCAATGTTGACGCCGTTCAATTTGTTGGTGTTTTTCAAAGTTGGGGTTGTTATTGAATTTTTTGGTGTTTTTCATTGTGGTGGTTGTTGTTGAATTGCTTGGTGTTATCAATGTTTATTTTGTAGAACTTGTTTGTATTTTTAAAAGTTGATGCTGTTGCTGACTTTGTTGGTCATTTTCAGTGATGAGGTTGTTGAATTTGTTGGTGATTTTCAATATTGAGTTTGTTGTGGAATTTGTTGGTGTTTTTCAATGTTAAGATAGTTGTTAAATTTGTTGGTGTTTTTCAAAGTTGTGGTTGTCGTTGAATTTTTTGGTGTTTTTCAATGTTGAGGTGGTTGTTGAATGTGTTGGTATTTTTGAATGTTGAGGCTGTTGTTGAATTTTTGGTGTTTTTCATTGTTGAGGTTGTTGTTGAATTTGATGGTGATTTTCAGTGATGCGTTTGTTGAATTTGTTGGTGATTTTCAATATTGAGTTTGTTGTGGAATTTGTTGGTGTTTTTCAATGTTAAGATAGTTGTTGAATTTGTTGGTATTTTTGAATGTTGAGGCTGTTGTTGAATTTTTGGTGTTTTTCATTGTTGAGGTTGTTGTTGAATTTGATGGTGATTTTCAGTGATGCGTTTGTTGAATTTGTTGGTGATTTTCAATTTTGAGTTTGTTGTCAAATTTGTTGGTGTTTTTCAAAGTTGACGTCGTTCAATTTGTTCGTGTTTTTCAAAGTTGAGGTTGTTTTTGAATTTTTTGGTGTTTTTCATTGTGGTGGTTGTTGTTGAATTGATTGGTGTTATCAATGTTTATTTTGTAGAACTTGTTTGTATTTTTATAAGTTGAGGCTGTTGCCTGCTTTGTTGGTCATTTTCAGTGATGAGGTTGTTGAATTTGTTGATGATTTTCAATATTGAGTTTTTTGTGGAATTTGTTGGTGTTTTTCAATGTTAAGATAGTTGGTGAATTTTTTGGTGTTTTTCACTGTTGAGGTTGCTGAATTTGTTGGTGTTTTTCATTGTTGAGGATGTTGTTGAATTTATTGGAGTTTTTGAATGTTGAGGTTGTTGAATTTACTGCTCTTTTTCAATGTTGAGGTAGTTGTTGAAATTGTTGGTGATTTTCAATATTGAGATTATTGTTGAATTGGTTGCTGTTATCAATCTTTATTTTGTAGAACTTGTTTGTATTTTTAAAAGTTGAGGCTGTTGCTGAATTTGTTGTTCATTTTCAGTAATGAGGTTGTTGAATTTGATGCTGATTTTGAATATTGAGTTTGTTGTGGAATTTGTTGGTGTTTTTCACTGTTGAGGTTGCTGAATTTGTTGGTGTTTTTCAATGTTGAAGTTTTTGTTGAATTTGATGGTGATTTTCAGTGATGTGTTTGTTGACTTTGTTGGTGATTTTCAATATTGTGTTTGTTATGGAATTTGTTCGTGCTTTTCAGTGTTGAGGTTGTTGAATTTGTTAGGGATTTTCAATATTTAGGTTGTTGTTGAATATGTTGGTGTTATCAATGTTTATTTTGTTGAACTGTTTTTGTACTTATAAAAGTTGAGGTTGTAGTTGAATTTTTTGATGTTTCTCATTGTTGAGGTTGTTGTTGAATTTGATGGTGATTTTCAGTGATGCGTTTGTTGAATTTGTTGGTGATTTTCAATATTGAGTTTGTTTTGGAATTTGTTTGTGTTTTTCAATGTTGAGTTTGTTGTTGAATTTGTTGCTGTTTTTCAAAGTTGCAGTTGTTGTTGAATTTTTTGGTGTTTTTGAATTTTGAGGCTGTTGTTGAATTTTTTGATGTTTTTCATTGTTGAGATTGTTGATGAATTTGATGGTGATTTTCAGTGATGCGTTTGTTGAATTTGTTGGTGATTTTCAATGTTGAGTTTGTTGGGAAATTTGCTGGTGTTTATCAATGTTGACGCCGTTCAATTTGTTGGTGTTTTTCAAAGTTGAGGTTGTTATTGAATTTTTTGGTGTTTTTCATTGTGGTGGTTGTTGTTGAATTGCTTGGTGTTATCAATGTTTATTTTGTAGAACTTGTTTGTATTTTTAAAAGTTGATGCTGTTGCTGACTTTGTTGGTCATTTTCAGTGATGAGGTTGTTGAATTTGTTGGTGATTTTCAATATTGAGTTTGTTGTGGAATTTGTTGGTGTTTTTCAATGTTAAGATAGTTGTTAAATTTGTTGGTGTTTTTCAAAGTTGTGGTTGTCGTTGAATTTTTTGGTGTTTTCCATTGTTGAGGTGGTTGTTGAATGTGTTGGTATTTTTGAATGTTGAGGCTGTTGTTGAATTTTTGGTGTTTTTCATTGTTGAGGTTGTTGTTGATTTTGATGGTGATTTTCAGTGATGCGTTTGTTGAATTTGTTGGTGATTTTCAATATTGAGTTTGTTGTGGAATTTGTTGGTGTTTTTCAATGTTAAGATAGTTGTTGAATTTGTTGGTATTTTTGAATGTTGAGGCTGTTGTTGAATTTTTTGGTGTTTTTCATTGTTGAGGTGGTTCTTGAATTTGTTGGTATTTTTGAATGTTGAGGCTGTTGTTGAATTTTTGGTGTTTTTCATTGTTGAGGTTGTTGTTGAATTTGATGGTGATTTTCAGTGATGCGTTTGTTGAATTTGTTGGTGATTTTCAATGTTGAGTTTGTTGTCAAATTTGTTGGTGTTTTTCAAAGTTGACGTCGTTCAATTTGCTCGTGTTTTTCAAAGTTGAGGTTGTTTTTGAATTTTTTGGTGTTTTTCATTGTGGTGGTTGTTGTTGAATTGATTGGTGTTATCAATGTTTATTTTGTAGAACTTGTTTGTATTTTTATAAGTTGAGGCTGTTGCCTGCTTTGTTGGTCATTTTCAGTGATGAGGTTGTTGAATTTGTTGATGATTTTCAATATTGAGTTTTCTGTGGAATTTGTTGGTGTTTTTCAATGTTAAGATAGTTGGTGAATTTTTTGGTGTTTTTCACTGTTGAGGTTGCTGAATTTGTTGGTGTTTTTCATTGTTGAGGATGTTGTTGAATTTATTGGAGTTTTTGAATGTTGAGGTTGTTGAATTTACTGCTCTTTTTCAATGTTGAGGTAGTTGTTGAAATTGTTGGTGATTTTCAATATTGAGATTATTGTTGAATTGGTTGCTGTTATCAATCTTTATTTTGTAGAACTTGTTTGTATTTTTAAAAGTTGAGGATGTTGCTGAATTTGTTGTTCATTTTCAGTAATGAGGTTGTTGAATTTGATGCTGATTTTGAATATTGAGTTTGTTGTGGAATTTGTTGGTGTTTTTCACTGTTGAGGTTGCTGAATTTGTTGGTGTTTTTCAATGTTGAAGTTTTTGTTGAATTTGATGGTGATTTTCAGTGATGTGTTTGTTGACTTTGTTGGTGATTTTCAATATTGTGTTTGTTATGGAATTTGTTCGTGCTTTTCAGTGTTGAGGTTGTTGAATTTGTTAGGGATTTTCAATATTTAGGTTGTTGTTGAATATGTTGGTGTTATCAATGTTTATTTTGTTGAACTGTTTTTGTACTTATAAAAGTTGAGGTTGTAGTTGAATTTTTTGATGTTTCTCATTGTTGAGGTTGTTGTTGAATTTGATGGTGATTTTCAGTGATGCGTTTGTTGAATTTGTTGGTGATTTTCAATATTGAGTTTGTTTTGGAATTTGTTTGTGTTTTTCAATGTTGAGTTTGTTGTTGAATTTGTTGCTGTTTTTCAAAGTTGCAGTTGTTGTTGAATTTTTTGGTGTTTTTGAATTTTGAGGCTGTTGTTGAATTTTTTGATGTTTTTCATTGTTGAGATTGTTGATGAATTTGATGGTGATTTTCAGTGATGCGTTTGTTGAATTTGTTGGTGATTTTCAATGTTGAGTTTGTTGGGAAATTTGCTGGTCTTTATCAATGTTGACGTCGTTCAATTTGTTGGTGTTTGTCAAAGTTGAGGTTGTTATTGAATTTTTTGGTGTTTTTCATTGTGGTGGTTGTTGTTGAATTGCTTGGTGTTATCAATGTTTATTTTGTAGAACTTGTTTGTATTTTTAAAAGTTGATGCTGTTGCTGACTTTGTTGGTCATTTTCAGTGATGAGGTTGTTGAATTTGTTGGTGATTTTCAATATTGAGTTTGTTGTGGAATTCGTTGGTGTTTTTCAATGTTAAGATAGTTGTTAAATTTGTTGGTGTTTTTCAAAGTTGTGGTTGTCGTTGAATTTTTTGGTGTTTTTCAATGTTGAGGTGGTTGTTGAATGTGTTGGTATTTTTGAATGTTGAGGCTGTTGTTGAATTTTTGGTGTTTTTCATTGTTGAGGTTGTTGTTGAATTTGATGGTGATTTTCAGTGATGCATTTGTTGAATTTGTTGGTGATTTTCAATATTGAGTTTGTTGTGGAATTTGTTGGTGTTTTTCAATGTTAAGATAGTTGTTGAATTTGTTGGTATTTTTGAATGTTGAGGCTGTTGTTGAATTTTTTGGTGTTTTTCATTGTTGAGGTGGTTCTTGAATTTGTTGGTATTTTTGAATGTTGAGGCTGTTGTTGAATTTTTGGTGTTTTTCATTGTTGAGGTTGTTGTTGAATTTGATGGTGATTTTCAGTGATGCGTTTGTTGAATTTGTTGGTGATTTTCAATGTTGAGTTTGTTGTCAAATTTGTTGGTGTTTTTCAAAGTTGACGTCGTTCAATTTGTTCGTGTTTTTCAAAGTTGAGGTTGTTTTTGAATTTTTTGGTGTTTTTCATTGTGGTGGTTGTTGTTGAATTGATTGGTGTTATCAATGTTTATTTTGTAGAACTTGTTTGTATTTTTATAAGTTGAGGCTGTTGCCTGCTTTGTTGGTCATTTTCAGTGATGAGGTTGTTGAATTTGTTGATGATTTTCAATATTGAGTTTTTTGTGGAATTTGTTGGTGTTTTTCAATGTTAAGATAGTTGGTGAATTTTTTGGTGTTTTTCACTGTTGAGGTTGCTGAATTTGTTGGTGTTTTTCATTGTTGAGGATGTTGTTGAATTTATTGGAGTTTTTGAATGTTGAGGTTGTTGAATTTACTGCTCTTTTTCAATGTTGAGGTAGTTGTTGAAATTGTTGGTGATTTTCAATATTGAGATTATTGTTGAATTGGTTGCTGTTATCAATCTTTATTTTGTAGAACTTGTTTGTATTTTTAAAAGTTGAGGCTGTTGCTGAATTTGTTGTTCATTTTCAGTAATGAGGTTGTTGAATTTGATGCTGATTTTGAATATTGAGTTTGTTGTGGAATTTGTTGGTGTTTTTCACTGTTGAGGTTGCTGAATTTGTTGGTGTTTTTCAATGTTGAAGTTTTTGTTGAATTTGATGGTGATTTTCAGTGATGTGTTTGTTGACTTTGTTGGTGATTATCAATATTGTGTTTGTTATGGAATTTGTTGGTGCTTTTCAGTGTTGAGGTTGTTGAATTTGTTGGGGATTTTCAATATTTAGGTTGTTGTTGAATATGTTGGTGTTATCAATGTTTATTTTGTTGAACTGTTTTTGTACTTATAAAAGTTGAGGTTGTAGTTGAATTTTTTGATGTTTCTCATTGTTGAGGTTGTTGTTGAATTTGATGGTGTTTTTCATTGCTGAGGTTGTTGTTGAATTTGTAGGTATTTTTGAATGTTGAGGTTGTTGTTGAATTTTTGGTGTTTTTCATTGTTGAGGTTGTTGTTGAATTTGATGATGATTTTCAATCATGCGTTTGTTGAATTTGTTGGTGATTTTCAATATTTTTTTTTGGAATTTGTTTGTGTTTTTCAATTTTGAGGTTGTTGTTGAATTTGTTGGTGATTTTCAGTGATGAGTTTGTTGAATTTGTTGGTGATTTTCAATATTGATTTTGTTGCGGAATTTGTTGGTGTTTTTCAATGTTGAGGTTGTTGTTGAAATTGTTGTTGATAGTCAATATTGAGGTAGTTGTTGAATTTGTTGGTGTTATCAATGTTTATTTTGATGAACTTTTTTGTATTTTTAAAAGTTGAGGTTGTTGTTGAATTTGTGGCTGTTTTTCAATGTTGAGTATATAGTTGAATTTGTTGGTGATTTTGAATGTTGAGGTTGTTGTTTAATTTGTTGGTGATTTTCAATACTGAGGTTGTTGAATTTGTTGGTGTTTTTCAAAGTTGAGGCTGTTGTTGAATTTGTTGGTGTTCCAGTGGGAGGGAGGGAGTGGGTCGGAGAGGGTGAGACGGAGAGGGAGGGAGAGGGAGGGAGAGGGGGGCTGAGGGAGGGTGGGAGAGGGAGGGAGAGGGTGTGAGAGGGAGGTAGAGGGAGGGAGATGGTGAGTGAGGGGGGGAGTGGGAGGGAACGGGTGGGAGAGGGAGGGAGAGGGAGGCTGAGGGAGAGAGATGGTGGGAGAGGGAAGGGAGGGTGGGTGGGAGAGGGATGGAGAGGGTGGGAGAGGGAGGGAGAGGGTGGGAGAGGGAGGGAGAGCGAGGGAGAGGGAGGGAGGGAGAGGGAGGAAGAGGGAGGAAGAGTGAGGGAGAGGGAGGGAGAGTGAGGTAGAGGGAGGGAGGGAGAGGGAGGGAAAGTGCGGGAGAGTGAGGGAGAGGGCGGAAGAGGGAGGTAGAGGGAGGGAGAGGGAGGGAGAGGGAGGGAGGGAGTGGGAGTGAGAGGGAGGGAGAGGGGGGGAGGGAGATGGAGGGAGAGGGTGGGAGATGGAGGGAGAGGGAGGGAGGGAGAGGGTGGGAGAGGGTGGGAGAGGGAAGGAGATGGTGGGAGGGAGTGGGTGGGAGAGGATTGGAGAGGGAGGGAGAGGGAGAGAGTGGGTGGGAGATGGAGGGAGCTGGAGGGAGAGTGTGGTAGGGAGAGGGGGGAGAGGGAGGGAGAGGCAGGCATAGGGAGGGAGGGAGAGGGAGGCAGTGGGAGGGAGGGAGAGGGAGGGAAAGGCTGTGAGAGGAAATGAGAGGGTGGGAGGGAGAGGGAGGCAGGGAAAGGGTGGGAGAGTGTGGGAGAGTGAGGCAGAGGGTGGGAGGGAGAGGGAGGGACAGGGAGTGAGAGGGTGGGAGGGTGAGGGACGGAGGCAGAGGGAGGGAGAGGGAGGGAGGGAGATGGAGGAAGGGAGAGGGAGGGAGAGGGAGGGAGAGGTAGGGAGAGGGACGAAGGGAGTGGGAGGGAGAGGGAAGGAGAGGGAGGGAGACTGTGGGAGGGAGAGGGAGGAAGGAGAGGGTGGGAGGGAGAGGTAGGGAGGGGGTTGGAGAGGGAGGGAAAGGGAGCGACGGAGAGTGTGGGAGAGGCATGGAGAGAGATGGTGGGAGAGGGAGGGAGAGGGAGGGAGAGGGAGGGAGGTAGAGGGAGGGAGAGGGAGGGAGAGGGAGGGAAAGGGTGGGAGGGAGAGGCTGGGAGATGGAGGAAGAGGGAGGGAAAGAGAGGGAGAGAGAGATGGTGGGAGAGGGTGGGAGGGAGTGTGAGGGAGAGGTAGGGAGGTAGAGGTGGGAGAGGGAGGGAGAGGGAGGGAGAGGGAGGGAGAGGGTGGGAGAGAGAGGGAGGGAGGGAGAGGAAGGGAGAGGGAGGAAGGTAGAGGAAGGGAGAGGGAGGGAGATGGTGGGAGAGGGTGGGAGAGGGAGGGAAATGGAGCGAGGGATAGGGAGGGAGATGGAGGGAGGTTGAGGGCGGGAGATGGTGGGAATGGGTGGGAGAGGGACAGAGAGGGAGGGAGTGGGAGGGAGAGGGAGGGACAGTGTGGGAGAGGGTGGGAGGGAGTGGCAGGGAGAGGGAGGCAGTGGGAGGGAGTGATAGGGAGGGAGAGGGAGTGAGAGGGTGTTAGAGGGTGTGAGAGTGTGGGAGGGAGTGGGAGGGAGGGAGTGAGAGGGAGAGGGACGGAGAGGGAGGCAGAGGGAGGGAGAGGGAGGGAGAGGGAGTGAGAGGGTGGGAGGGTGAGGAAGGGATTGAGGGAGGGAGAAGGAGGGTGGGAGGGAGAGGGAGGGAGAGGGAAGGAGAGGGTGGGAGTGGCTGGGGGAGGGAGGGAGAGACAGGGAGAGGGAGTGAGATGGTGGGAGATGGTGGGAGAGGGTGGGAGAGGGAGGGTGAGGGTGGGAGACGGAGGGAGGGAGAGGGTGGGAGAGGAAGGGAGAGGGAGGGAGAGGGAGGGAGAGGGAGGGAGGGAGGGAGGTGGAGGGAGAGGGTGGGAGAGGAATGGAGGGAGAGGGCGGGAGGGAGAGGGAGGGAGGGGGAGGGAGAGGGGGGACGGAGAGGGTGGGAGAGGGAGGGAGAGGGAGGGAGAGGGAGGGAGAGGGAAGAAGATGGTGGGAGGGTGTGGGTGGGAGAGGATAGGAGAGGGAGGGAGAGGGAGGGAGTGGGTGGGAGATGGAGGGAGCGGGAGGGAGGTGTGGTAGGGAGAGGGTGGGAGAGGGAGGAGGAGAGAGGGAGGAGGGAGGCAGTGGGAGGGAGGGAGAGGGAGGGAGAGGCAGTGAGAGGAAATGAGAGGGTGGGATGGAGAGGGAGGGAGGGAAAGTGTGGGAGAGGGTGGGAGAGCGAGGCAGAGGGTGGGAGGGAGAGGGAGGGACAGTGAGTGAGAGGGTGGGAGGTTGAGGGAGGGAGGCAGAGGGAGGGAGAGGGAGGGAGGGAGAGGGAGGAAGGGAGAGGGAGAGGGAGGGAGAGGGAGGGAGATGGTGGGAGAGGGTGGGAGAGGATGGGAGAGGGAGGGAGATGGTGGGAGAGGGAGGGAGTGGGAGGGAATGGATCGGAGAGGGTGATAGAGGGAGGGAGAGGGAGGGAGATGGAGGGAGATGGTGGGAGAGGGAGGGAGAAGGTGGGAGAGGGAGGGAGTTGGAGGGAGAGTGAGGCAGGGGGTGGGAGAGGGAGGGAGAGGGAGGGAGAGATATGGTTGGACAGGGAGTGAGAGGGATGGAGAGGGAGGGAGGCGGAAGAGGGAGGGAGAGGGAGGGGGAAGAGGGAGGGAGAGGGAGGGAGGGAGAGGGAGAGGGAGGGAGAGGGTGGGAGTGAGAGGGAGGGAGAGAGATGGAGGGAGGGAGAGGGAGGGAGAGGGAGGGAGATGGTGGGAGAGGGTGGGAGAGGGAGGGAAATGGAGCGAGGGAGAGGGAGGGAGATGGAGGGAGGGAGAGGGAGGGAGATGGTGGGAATGGGTGGGAGAGGGAGTGAGAGGGAGAGAGTGGGAGGGAGAGGGAGGGACAGTGTGGGAGAGGGTGAGAGGGAGAGGCAGGGAGAGGGAGGCAGTGGGAGGCAGGGAGAGGGTGGGAGAGGGAGTGAGAGGGAGTGAGAGGGTGGGAGGGAGTCGGAGGGAGGTAGAGGGAGGGAGAGGGAGTGAGAGGGAGTGAGAGGGAGTGAGAGGGTGGGAGGGAGTGAGAGGGAGGGAGAGAGTGGGATAGGGACGGAGAGGGAGGCAGAGGGAGGGAGAGGGCGGGAGGGAGATGGTGGGAGAGGGAGGGAGAGGGAGGGAGAGGGAGGGAGAGGGAGGGAGGTAGCGGGAGGGAGAGGGTGGGAGATGGTGGGAGAGGGTGGGAGAGGGAGGGAGAGGGAGGGAGGGAGATGGTGGGAGAGGGAGGGAGATGGTGGGAGAGGGAGGGAGATGGTGGGAGAGGGTGGGAGAGGATGGGAGAGGGAGGGAAATGGTGGGAGAGGGTGGGAGAGGGAGGGAAATGGAGCGAGGGAGAGGGAGGGAAATGGAGGGAGGGAGAGGGAGGGAGATAGGCAGCATGTGTCCAAGAGGGAGACAGAGGGAGATGGTGGGTGAGGGAGGGAGAGGGTGGGAGAGGGAGGGAGTGGGTGGGAGAGGGAGGGAGAGGGCGGGAGGGGGTGGGAGAGGGAGGGAGAGGGAGGGAGGGAGAGGGAGGGAGCAGGTGGGAGAGAGTGGGAGAGGGTGGGAGAGGGTGGGAGGTAGAGGGAGGGAGAGGGTGGGAGGGGGTGGGCGAGGGTGGGAGAGGGTGGGAGCTGGTGGGAGAGGCAGGGTGGGAGACGGAAGGAGGGAGAATGAGAGAGAGGGTGGAAGAGGGTGGGAGAGGGAGGGAGGGAGAGGGAGGGAGGGAGAGGGAGGGAGGGAGAGGGAGGGAGAGGGTGGAAGGTGGGAGAGGGAGGGAGATGGAGGGTGTGAGAGGGAGGAAGTGGGAGGATGAGGGAGGGAGAGGGAGGGAGATGGTGGGAGAGGGAGGGAGAGGATGGGAGAGGGAGGGAGTGAGTGGGAGAGGGTGAGAGTGGGAGGGAGAGGGAGGGATTGGCTGGGAGATGGAGTGAGAGGGTGGGAGAGGGTGTGAGAGGGAGGGAGAGGGAGGGAGAGGGTGGGAGATGGTGGGAGAGGGTGGGAGTGAGGGTGGGAGGGAGAGGGAGAGGGTGGAAGTGGGTGGGAGAGGGTAGCAGTGGGAGGGAGGGAGATGGAGCTGGTGGGAGAGGGTGGGAGAGGGTGGGAGAGGGAGGGAGTTGGTGGGCGAGGGTGGGAGAGGGACGGTGGGGGTAGGAGAGGGAGGGAGGGAGGGGGTGGGAGTGAGAGGGAGGGAGGGAGAGTGTGGGAGGGAGAGGGAGGGAGGGGTCGGGAGTGGGAGGGAGAGGGAGGGAGGGAGGGAGGTGGTGGGAGAGGGAGGGAGTGGGAGGGAGGTAGAGGGAGGGAGAGGGAGGGCAATGGTTGGAGAGGGCGGGACAGGGAGGGAGAGGGAGGGAGTGGTAGAGGGTGGGAGAAGGAGGGAGAGGGAGGTAGGGAGAGGGTGGGAGAGGGAGGGAGAGGGTGGGAGGGAGAGGGTGGGAGAGGATGGGAGAGGGAGGGAGAGGGAGGGAAATGGTGGGAGAGGGAGGGAGTGGGAGGGAACGGGTGGGAGAGGTATGGAGAGGGAGGGAGATGGTGGGAGAGGGAGGCAGAGGGTGGGAGAGGGAGGGAGAGGGTGGGAGAGGGAGGGAGAGGGTGGGAGATGGAGGGAGAGCGAGGGAGAGGGAGGGAGGGAGGGAGAGTGAGGGAGAGTGAGGGAGATGGAGGGAGAGGGAGGAAGAGGGAGGAAGAGAGAGGGAGTGGGAGGGAGAGGGTGGGAGAGGGAGGGAGGGAGAGGGAGTGAGAGGGAGGGAGAGGGTGGGAGAGGCTGGGAGAGGGAGGGAGAGGCAGGGAGAGGGAGGGAGAGGGAGTGAGAGGGAGGGAGATGGTGGGAGAGGGAGGTAGAAGGTGGGAGAGGGAGGGAGAGGGAGGGATTGGCTGGGAGAGGGAGGGAGAGGGTGGGAGAAGGAGGGAAAGGGTGGAAGAGGGTGGGGGAGGGAGGGAGCGGGAGGGAGAGGAAGGGAGAGGGTGGGAGAGGGAGGGAGGGAGAGGGAGGGAGAGGGTGCGAGAGGGTGGGAGAGGGATGGAGGGAGAGGGAGTTAGAGGGTGGGTGAG